>NC_088402.1:63369557-63539557 GCF_034236695.1 Oncorhynchus nerka
CATACCCCCGATGGCATAGCGCGTACCCCCGATGGCATAGCGCGTACCCCCGATGGCATAGCGCGTACCCCCGATGGCATAGCGCGTACCCCCGATGGCATAGCGCGTACCCCCGATGGCATAGCACGTACCCCCGATGGCATAGCGCATACCCCCGATGGCATAGCGCGTACCCCCGATGGCATAGCGCGTACCCCCTGCACATGTTGTGTATTTTGTGGAATTGCATTAGTGTGACATTGGGAGAAAATGTTTTAATTTCCCAGGTTTCATTTTTTTGGGAAATGTGACGTGGTCCCGGGACATCCCGGGGATCCCGGTTACCCGTGTTAATCCCTAAGAGAGAGGGGAAGAGTAGAGTTGGACGGGTCAGGACTGGGTACTCACTGACATTGCCGCCAGCCCCGTGCCCACTGTGGGAGCCAGGTGTAGCTGCAGCCAGCCGGAGGCAGGGAGGGCAGGAAGGGAAGTGGGTATGATCCACAGTCTGTTCCTCCTGAGCCAGAGAGTCAGTGGAGCAGACCATGCCTGTCTTATACACAGATAGAGAAAGAAATATCCTGAAATAGCCCTCTCATTTTCTAATTTTGTCCTTTTAAGAACAGACTCAAGAAAACACAGGGACTTAATGTCTTCTACATCTGGCAGTGAAATTATATGGCCTGCTGTCAACCGATTTCTGTATTAAATGAGGCATGTTCATAACATTTACATTAAGGGGATATCGGTGAAGATCTTTCTTGTGTTTTCTAGACAGCTGGTTGTTTTGATTTTAGCGGTTTGGCAATGGCTGCTGAGTTAAACAGTTCTCCCTTTCCCTTTCTGTTCTTTGTCTCGTTTTCCCCCTCCCTCACTCTCTCTTGTGAAATAACAGACTGGTATTGTCAGATTTACAGCAGTGCAGCTCTCCAGAGGAGCAGCGTTGTATGATTGTATTTCATGGAGGACAGTGAGGTTTGTCTGGAGGACAGTGAGGTTTGTCTGGAGGAGAGTGAGATTCGCATATCTGTGTGTGTCTGAGCCCTTCAGGTGTAAAACGTGCTTTTGCGAATGAGCTGATGTTCTCATTGATGAGCTGTTTAACAGTGAGGCAACTTTATATTCCCATTTACCACACTGTTACTCTTTATCAGTATTCACTAATACAACATTGTAATGAAATGCACAGTCGGAACACTGAAATATGTTTATAGGAACACTCAAATCTGGTTACAAGGTAGGCTAAACCTTTAACAGAGTCAGAGTTTGAACAGTTCATCAATCATTCACCACCACCACCAGGGTGGTCTTGACATGTGACCCTGTGGGTATAGCTGTATAGCAGGGATGATTGATATTGATATAAGCACTGAGGCGCTCTCTCTGTTGACCAGGCAGACGGATAAGATATTCTCCCTCCCTCCCCTGGGATTTTGTGCCCTTTCTAAGCAGGGGTTTTCCTGTCCTCTTCCCCATCAAAGTGGGATTTCTGCGCGGTCCGGATGCATAGCAGACTGCACGCGTGCAAACATTTGCCCCACTGGGCCATGCAACGGCCTTCTGTCTTTGTGTGAGAGTGTGCAAGTGTCTGTGTGTGAATGCCTGTGTGCACAGTGTGTCTTTTCCATCTGTCAATGGTCAAATGCGCGTTTGTGTGCCTGTGCGCTTGTCTGAGTGTTTGATAAGGGGTTTTCTGTCTCTCCTAGCCTACGGCACTTCTCTCATTACCTCTGAGCACAAGATGCTCTGGCCACTGTCATGAGAACTACATTACAGAGAGGGAGGGAGAGAAGCTCTAAGGAGATCAGTGATCGGGACAAGAATACTTTCTTTGTCTGACTTTGCCATCTGAACCCGCCGCTATAATCCACTGGCATATTATTGTACTTTATTTAAACTACATAAAGCTTTTTCTGTGTGGGGGGGAGGGAGGGGGGGTGCGTGCGTACTGCATCTTAAAGTATTAAAGTAAATCTGATGATATCACCACGCCTTTACCAGAAGATGTTGTGTGTCTGTTGTGCTCTCTCCCGCACATCTCCTACACACTGTGCCTTCTGCTGTCTACAGGCCTCTCATAGCTCATCTTCCAACTGGGGCTTCTGGAAAACCAGGGAACTTTGTGAAAGTTACTAGCAATGACAAGCAGACAGACTGATAAACACAAGGCCATTTAGAGTTGTGAATGCTACAAAATAGATTCTCCGTCTTGTCTAAAAACATGCATTTTTCTTTGTCTATGTAGCTAGCTTTCTAAGACGGACTGATATAGAGATGTTTGTAGAGGAGCTGTGCAATGTGATAGAAGGACTTGAGCAGCAGTGAATATTCTTCCTCTGTTGTGATCGCCTCAGCTCAGGATGATTGATTGACCTTGGGTAGGTTACACAGTGGGAGAGCTGGTGTATCAGGCACTCGGAGTGAAAGAGTTGATGTCGGTGAATACACACACACACACTCACACACTCACTCACTCACTCACTCACTCACTCACTCACTCACTCACTCACTCACTCACTCACTCACTCACTCACTCACTCACTCACTCACTCACACACTCACACACACACACATAGATATGTAGAGAATACCAGTCAAAAGTTTGGACACCTACTCACTCCGGGGTTTTTCTTTATTTCTACTATTTTCTACATTGTAGAATAGTTGTGAAGACATCAAAACTATGAAATAACACTTGAAATCATTTAGTAACCAAAAAAGTGTTCAATCAAAATATTTTATTTTTGAGATTCTTCTAAGTAGCCACTCTTTGCCTTGATTACAGCTTTACACACTCTTGGCATTCTCTCAAACAGCTTCATGAGGGAGTCACCTGGAATGCATTTCAATTAACAGGTGTGCCTTCTTAAAAATTCATTTGTGGAAATAATTTTCTTCTTAACTTCTTATGGCTAGGGGTTCTGCTAGCGGCACCCCTCGACAACATTCGGCTGAAAAGGCAGTGTGTGAATTTGTTTTGAAATATGTAACTTTCACACATTAACAAGAGCAATACACCAAATGAAAGCTAAACTTCTTGTTAATCTACCCATCGTGTCCGATTTCAAAAAGGCTTTACAGCGAAAGCACAACATATGATTATGTTAGGTCAGAGCCAAGTCACAAAAACACACAGCCATTTTTCCAGCCAAAGAGAGGAGTCACAAAAAGCAGAAATATAGATCAAATTAATCACTAACCTTTGATGATCTTCATCACTCATAAGTCATCATGTTACACAATACATGTATGTTTTGTTCGATAATGTGCATATTTATATCCAAAAATCTCAGTTTACATTGGCGCATTACGTTCAGTAATGTTTTGCTTCCAAAACATCCGGTGATTTTGCAAAGAGCCACGTCAATTTCCAGAAATACTCATAATAAACATTGATAAAAGACACAAGTGTTATTCACAGAATTAAATATATATTTCTCCTTAATGCAACCGCTGTGTCAGATTTCAAAAAAACTTTAAGGAAAAAGCAAACCATGCAATAATCTGAGTTCGGCGCTCAGACAACAAATCAAGCCAAAGAGATATCCGCCATGTTGGAGTCAACAGAAGTCAGAAATAGCAATATAAATATTCACTTACCTTTGATGATCTTCATCAGAATGTACTCCCAGGAATAGCAGTTCCACAATAAATGTTTGATTTATTCGATAAAGTTAATCATTTATCTCCAAATACCTCCTTGTTGTTAGCACGTTCAGCCCAGTAATCCAAATTCATGACGCACGAGCAGATGAAAAGTCAAAAAGTTCCGTTACAGTCTGTAGAAACATGTCAAACGAAGTATAGAATCAATCTTCTAGGATCTAGGACATCTAGGATGTTTTTGTCATAAATCTTCAATAATGTTCCAACTGGAGAATTCCTTTGTCTTCAGAAATGCAATGGAACTCAAGCTAACTCTGCTTCTTTAATCCGCACAACAGTTTTCAGCTGTGCTAACATAATTGCAAAAGGGTTTTCTAATGATCAATTAGCCTTTTTAAAATGAATGTGCATCTATGAATGCGATTGCACTGTATTCATGGATGCACACAGTGTTTTGTCTACACAATCGCGGTGTGGTTATGGCTGTGCGATATATCAAATTAATAAAAATGAATGTATTTGTGCGGTGTTCCAAATGCCTGTATCGCAAGAATCAAGCTTTTTAATTTTTAATTTATTTGTATAAGTCTTTGTCTTTATGGTCTCGTCTCGATCTGTGCTGTGAGCACTGTGCACATTCCCACTCGCACACAGACACCAAGCCCCTCTCCCTGCCACCCACAACAGCAAAAGACGAAACATAACTTATTCTCTGACAACAAGCAATTTAAACTATCTATTTGCATTTGTGGTGTTGTCCAACAATCAGTCATATGGACACCAAAATGCTTCGACATTATTTTACTGCAGTATAATAGACAACTTAACCTTTTGTACTATTCCCTTTTAATGTCTCAACCCCCAAAATGTAGAACAGAGAAGACCCTACTAAAACGAGAGTATCAATGAACATGATTGTGCACGGTTTTTCGGTACCATGTACCGCTAATACCATTTTAGCCACAGACTGTTATCTGCTTATGGTTGTCTTGTGGAACGCTCATATTTAGCCTAGGTATAATTTTACAAGCCCTGAATTCATTAGATTATTTCTGACTGCTTGACCTTTAATTGTGCAACAAAGCTTTATTTAGAGAAGATAGAATATATATACAGTATATATCGTGAAATGCCTATAGGTTTGAAAAACTCTGATTTTTCGGCCATATTGCCCAGCCCTAAGTGATGCAGGATGTCATTTGCTGTTTATTTGTCTGTTTTTATAAGTATGTATAATTCACCCTGGTCTTGTAGAGCTCACCATGTCCTGCCTGTCTGTCTCATGTCCTGAGGGTTAATAGGGAGAGCATGGACTTTCAAATGACATTAAAACATTGTGAGGGAGAGAGAGCGATGGGGGCGGACATGGAACCAGATGGAAGGAGACAGACAAAGGAAGGACCACTTTGACCTCCTTGACTATTGACCAGGACTCTTAACATCCATCAATAACCCATTTGAGATCAGATCAGGGGCTGTCTGGCCTGTCTAACCTAACACACACACACACACACACACATCTGACTGGTGCTGGGACAGTGCACGCCTGGAATGTAGGGCTGTGGTAATTGATTTGCACGCTGAGGCATTATGTTGAGACTGATTCTCCTGAGATTGTGGGTTAGATGCTGTTGCTACTGTTGTTGCCTTTTTTCCACCGGCTGTTAAAGGATCATTTTGCTGACTGAGGGATGGCTCTCTGCTCTCTCTCTTGTTTTCCTGCCTGCCTGCAGTTGGTGCCTAGCAGGCCGTGGAAGGAGAACAAAGCGCTCAGTACTGCTGGGATGGATGCATAAAAAAAACTCTGGGCTTTTCCCCCCTATTGGAGTCTGGGACCTGGACTCATTTCCCCTTTCCTGTATTGCCATTAACAATTAGGGATCTGCTGATCAATGCAAGCTATTGAATAGAAGTCCTCTGGACACTTTGTTTCTCTGAACACCATACCATCACTGATATGTAATGGGACTTCTTTAGATAATTGCTGTGTGCGTGCGCCTCAAGGTCTATTCACACTTGTCTGAGAATAGTATGACTGTGATGATGGATGATGTGTAATGTAGAGCAGGCAGGTGTTCTATATCCTATCATCAGGCCCTCCTCCTCTGTTATCCACTCCTGCTGCTGCACTTTAAGAGAGCTGGGAGCTGGTGACGTTCCGTTATGCTGTTCAATGGCTCTCTCTCTCTCCCACACTAGAGGAACGCCTCGCTCTCCCAGAAAGCTAGAGGATTTAGTACGCTCCCTTTGGTTATATGACATGTTTGAGTTCTGTGGTGGAGCTAGGCCCTGAATCACTCAGTCAGGGAGGCAGGCAGGCTGACAACAGGCCAATTAAAACGTCATGCCGCATGCTTTTTAATTAGCCAGAGAGTCGCCCTGCTTTGGGTACAGGCATGTTTTAATGCCATAAGTTTCTGAAATTTGCCTTTGAAGCAGGTGAAGACGATCTGATGCTCCTAGGGATCAGGAGGTTTGGTGGGGGCGTTGGGAAAGGGGGAACAGTCCTTTATTGGGCCCCTGAGATGGAGCCATGACATTTGGACAACGGGCTCAAACGTATTCATAATTTAATAGAACCTGCTGCTCTGTCACAATCAAAATGGAACCTTCCATCATATATGGGCTGCTGTCTTTAGGAGTTTGTTTCATGTATCAGTCTGCATCATTGTAGAACATTTTGTGTGTGTGTGTGTGTGTGTGTGTGTGGTCTGTATGTCCTATACTACTCTCGTGTTCAAAAGGCTCCGGAATAATTGATTGTGTGTGTGTGTGTGTGTGTAGGGCAGGACGGAAAACAGTGCCTTCAGAAAGTATTCACAACCTTTGACTGTTTCTATATGTTGTTGTTACAGCCTGAATGTAAAATGAATTAAAGTTAGATTTGGTATCTCTGATCTACCCCATTATTGCGGATGTAGCGAAATGCTTGTGCTTCTATCTCCGACAGTGTAGTCATTTTCAATCATGGTGATGGCTGCATAATGTTATAGGTTTGCTTGTCATCAGCAAGGACTAGAGTTTTTTTAGGATGAGAAGAAACGGAATAAAGCTAAGCACAGGCAAAGTCCTAGAGGAAAACCTGGTTCAGTCTGCTTTTCAACTTTCAGCAGGACAATAACCTAAAACGCAAGGACAAATAGACACTGGAGTTATTTACCAAGATAACATTGAATGGAATGTTCCTCTGTGGCCTAGTTACAGTTTTGACTTAAATCGGCTTGAAAATCTATGCTAATACTTGAAAATGCCTGTCAATGATCAACAACCAACTTGACAAAGCTTGAATCATTTTTCAAAGAGTAATGGACAAATATTGTACAATCAAGCTTTTCAAAGCTCTTAGAGCCTTACCCAGAAAGACTAATAGCTGTAATCACTGCCAAAGGTGAATCCAATATCCAATGAGTTTATTTTCCATTAATTATTATTATTTTTAGATTTTTTTCTTCCTACAGTGTCATTAGTATTTTGTGTAGACTTTAACAACTTTGTAACACAACAATTGGAAAAAGTCAAGGAGTGTAAATGCTTTCTGAAGATACTGCATATGATGGCAAGAGGAGCTGAGGCCTTGAAGTGATGCGTGAGCTTAATCTCCAGTCATTCTGCTCCCTGGTGTTGAGATAAAGGCCATGGCCTGTTGGAGCGGGAATTATGGCCCCTGAGTTCCCGTTATGGATATCTCAAGAAAATAATAAAACAAAATAGGAAAAATGCCCTGTCAATCTGGGTCATGTTGGTATGAGGCAATACACTGACAATAAAAGTGGTCGAGAAGATATGTTCAGGAAGGTGATGTATTTTCCCTCTCTCTCTCTCTCTCTCTCTCTCTCTCTCTCTCTCTCTCTCTCTCTCTCATTTGTTTTTGTTTTCCTCCTGCGCAGAACCTCTCCCACTCTCTGAGCCTGACTCTGGTAAATACATAAGCGGAGAAATCCTTTCTCTGACAGGTCAGCTTCAAATGGTAACCTACAGCGCGTAATATGATCAACTGTCTCTGAGATCAGATCAATGCTGACTAACCGATACGGTGTGTGATAGGATTGGTAACGATATGTCTGTCTTCTCCCTGCCGATGGCCCCTCCATCATTGAACATTATACACAGCACAGCGCATATGGTAGAGCTCTCCCACAAACCCCCATGTGGCCTGTTACTCAGACCCTGAACCCTTCAAGCTCAGCTAGAGAGACCGATACTCTGTAGCTCAGTTGGTAGAGCATGGCATTTGCAACGCCAAGTCGGGAGGTTTGATTCCTGGTACCATGAAAATAAAGGAGAGCCGCACACTCTAAGAGCTCAGATGCAAAAATGTCATGTCTAACGTTTCGACAGGCAAGCTGTCTTCATCAAGGTATAATCACAAACACTGCAGAGTGACTCGTTTATATAGTGTCAAAAGACACACACACACAGGTGTCTGTAATCATGGCCAAGAGTGGCCTAATATCATTGGTTAATTCTCAAATATTAAAATGACATACAAAGAAAATACAAAAAAACAAACGAATAGCATACGATCATAGATTCAATTTAGACTACCTAAGCCTAAATACAATTAAAATGGCAAAGTCACAATAATCACAAGAATGGCTTAAGATCAAAGTCTACTTTGAGACCGAAGGGAGCAAGGATTCCTGGTCCCAACCATATGTAAAAATGTATGTATACATTATTAATAATTGATTTATATGTATGTATGTATGTATGTATGTATGTATGTATGTATGTATGTATGTATGTATGTATGTATTCTTTAAGGATTTAATTATATTTGTGTGTGTGTGTGTGTGTGTGTGTGTGTGTGTGTGTGTGTGTGTACACTACCGTTCAAAAGTTCAGGGTCACTTAGAAATGTCCATGTTTTTGAAAGAAAACACATTTTCTGTTCATTAAAATAACATAAAATTGATCAGTAATACAGTGTAGACATTGTTGATGTTGTAAATTACTATTGTAGCTACAACCTGCAGATTTCTAATGGAATATCTACATAGGCGTACAGAGACCCATTATCAGAAACCATCACTCCTTGTCAATTAAAATATCATAAACATGAAGCTGCCAGTTGAGGACTCGTGAGGCATGGAATAGCCTTCATTTTTCAGAACAAGAATAGACTGACGGGTTTCAGAAGAAAGTTCTTTGTTTCCAGACATTTTAAGCCTGTAATCAAACCAGCGAATGCTGATGCTCCAGATACTCAACTAGTCTAAAGAAGGCCAGTTGTATTGCTTCTTTAATCAGGACAACAGTTTTCAGCTGTGCTAACATAATTGCAAAAAGGTTTTCTAATGATCAATTAGCTTTTTAAAATTATACACTTGGATTAGCTAACACAACATGCCATTTGAACACAGGAGTGATGGTTGCTGATAATCGGTGATCTGTTTTTTAACTTGGCTTTCGAGGACTTTAGAAGGGCAGGGTAGGATAGATATAGGTCTGAGCAGTTTGAGTGTAGAGTGTCTCCCTCTTTTAAGAGAGGGATGACTACAGCAGATTTCCAATCTTTAGGGATCTCAGACTATACGAAAGAGAGGTTGAACAGGCTAGTAATAGGGGCTGCAACAATTGCAGCGGATAATTTTAGAAAGAGAGGGTCCAGATTGTCTAGCCCAGCTGATGTGTAGTGGTCCAGATTTTGGAGCTCTTTCAGAACATCAGCTATCTGGATTTGGGTGAAGAAGAAGTGGGTGAGGCTTGGGCAAGTTGCTGTGGGGGGTACAGAGCTGTTGGCCGGGGTAGGAGTAGCCAGGTGGAAAGCATGGCGAGCCGTAGAAAAATGCTTATTGATTTATCGGTGGTGACAGCATTTCCTAGCCTCAGTGCAGTGGGCAGCTGGGAGGATGTGCTCTTATTCTCCATGGACTTTACAGCGTCCCAGAACCTTTTGGAGTTTGTGCTACAGGTTGCAAATTTCTGTTTGAAAAAGCTAGCCTTTGCTTTCCTAACTGACTGTGTATATTGGTTCCTAACTTCCCTGAAAAGTTGCATATCGTGGGGGCTATTTGACGCTAATTTAGTACGCCACAGGATGTTTTTGTGCTGGTCAAGGGCAGTCAAGTCTGGAGTGAACCAAGGGCTATATCTGTTCTTAGTTCTACACTTTTCCCTGTGGGTCAGAAGTTTTCATACACTCAATTAGTATTTGGTAGCCTTGCCTTTAAATTGTTTAACCTGGGACAAACGTTTCGGGTAGCCTTCCATATGCTTCCCACAATAAGTTGGGTGAATTTTGGCCCATTCCTCCTGACAGAGCTGGTGTAACTGAGTAAGGTTTGTAAGGCCTCCTTGCTCGCACATGCTTTTTCAGTTCTGCCCTACATTTTCTATGGGATTGAGGTCAGGGCCTTGTGATGGCCACTCCAATACCTTGACTTTGTTGTCCTTAAGCCATTTTGCTACAACTTTGGAAGTATGCTTGAGGTCATTGTCATTTTGGAAGACCCATTTGCAACCAAGCTTTAACTTCCTGACTGATGTCTTGAGATGTTGCTACAATATATCCGCATACGTTTCCTACCTCATGATGCCATCTATTTTGTGAAGTGCACCATTCCCTCCTGCAGCAAAGCACCCCCACAACATGATGCTGCCACCCCCGTGCTTCACGGTTGGGATGGTGTTCTTCAGCTTGCAATCCTCCCCTTTTTCCTCTATACATAACGATGGTAATTATGGCCAAACAGTTCTATTTTTATTTCATCAGACCAGAGGACATTTTTCCAAAAAGTACAATCTTTGTCCCCATGTGCAGTTGCAAACCATAGTCTGGCTTTTTTATGGCGGTTTTGAAGCAGTGACTTCTTCCTTGCTGAGCGGACTTTCAGGTTATGTCGATATAGGACTCGTTTTACTGTGGATATAGATACTTTTGTATCTGTTTCCTCCAGCATCTTCACAAGGTCCTTTGCTGTTGTTCTGGGATTGATTTGCACTTTTCGCACCAAAGTACGTTCATCTCTAGGAGACAGAACGCGTCTCCTTTCTGAGCGATTCGACGGCTGCGTGGTCCCATGGTGTTTATACTTGTGTACTATTGTTTGTACAGATGAATGTGGTACCTTCAGGCATTTGGATATTGCTCCCAAGTATGAACCAGACTTGTGAAGGTCTTCAAGTTTTTTCTGAGGTCTTGGTTGATTTCTTTTGGGAAAATCAAAAGAAATCAGCCAAGACCTCAGAAAAAAATGTAGACCTCCACAAGTCTGGTTTATCCTTGGGAGCAATTTCCAAACGCCTGAAGGTACCACGTTCATCTGTACAAACAATAGTACACAAGTATAAAGACCATTGGACCACGCAGTCGTCAAAATCGCTCAGGAAGGAGACCATTTATTGTGGGAAGCTTGTGGAAGGCTACCCGAAACATTTAACCCAAGTTAAACAATTTAAAGGCAATGCTACCAAACACTCAATTAGTATATGTAAACTTCTGACCCACTGGGAATGTGATGAAAGAAATAAAAGCTGAAATAAATTATTCTCTCTATTATTCTGACATTTCACATTCTTAAAATAAAGTGGTGATCCTAACTACCCTAAAACAGGGAAGTTTTACATGGATTAAATGTCAGGAATTGTGAAAAACTGTGTTTAAATGTAGTTGGCTAAGGTTTATGTACATTTCTGATTTCAACTGTATGTGTCATCGATGTATATAGGTGGCAGGGAAGTCAGGCTCAGGAGAATCGAACTTGGTATAATGGAGTAGTTTAATAACTTAAAAACACAGCTCCAAACCATAATACATAATCAAAGCAAAGTGCACCAATACAAACTACACGATCATGAACAAACAAACAATATCTGAAAATGACATGAGGGGAAACAGAGGGTTAAATACATAACAGGATAATGAATGGGATTGGAACCAGGTGTGTAGGAAGACAAGACAAAACCAATGGAAAATGAAAAATGGATCAATTAATCCTAGAAGACTGGTGACGTCGACCACACCGCCCGAAGAAGGAGAGGCATCGACTTCGGCCGAAGTCGTAACAGTATGTATATATAAACTCTTGTGTGTGTGTGTGTGTGTGTGTGTGTGTGTGTGTGTATATATATCTGTCTAAATGTGTGTGTGTATTTAAACTCAGCAAAAAAATAAACATCCTTTCACTGTCAACTGCATTTATTTTCAGCAAACTTAACATGTGTAAATATGTGTATGAACATAACAAGATTCAATAACTGAGATATAAACTGAACAAGTTCTGCAGGCATGTGACTAACATAAATGGAATAATGTGTCCCTGAACAAAGGAGGGTTCAAAATCCAAAGTAACAGTCAGTATCTGGTGTGGACACCAGCTGCATTAAGTACTGCAGTGCATCTCGTCCTCATGGACTGCACCAGATTTGCCTGTTCTTGCTGTGAGATGTTACCCCACTCTTCCACCAAGGCACCTGCAAGTTTCCGGATATTTCTGGGGGGAATGGCCCTAGCCCTCACCCTCCGATCCAACAGGTCCCAGAGATGCTCAATGGGATTGAGATCCAGGCTCTTCACTGGCCATGGCAGAACACTGATTTCCTGTATTGCAGGAAATCACGCACATAATGAGCAGTATGGCTGGTGGCATTTTCATGCTGGAGGGTCATATCAGGATGAGCCTGCAGGAAGGGTACCACATGAGGGAGGAGGATGTCTTCCCTGTAACGCACAGTGTTGAGATTACAATGACAACAAGCTCAGTCCGATAATGCTGTGACACACCGCCCCAGACCATACCTAGGGTGTCCAATCAAAAATGCATCTTTGACCAATGTTAGTTGTGTAGATGATGTCGATCATAATACTTTCAAAAGTTATTGGAGATTTTACCCTTTTACCCTTGACTAAATGAGAGGGCCCCAGTGTAAGTCAGACACTAATATTATGGGGAAGAGGAAAGGCGATATTGATTTTGACGCTCCAAATGAAGGGGGAAGCCACTACTGTTCAGGAAAAGGGGTAAAAAGTGGCATTGTTGGGCCGAGAGCGTGTAGGCTATTGACAGATTGATTGACAGCTCTTAGAAGTTTGGCACAGCCCAGCGGTTCTCCCAGCTCTAAACTATTCTGTGTGAAGCCCTCTAGCCAACTTGTCCCTCTACTCTACAGTGTATCAAGGATTATCCTCTGAAAGGTTTGACTCCTCATGAATTAATAATGTGCTTTGCCCTGAGGCGTCCTGCCGATTGCCGGATGTAAAAAAAAGTGACTGCTGTTCATAAACACCATGTAAATGATTTATAAAGTAAATTGGCCGGTGGAATAAAGAAGTGAAGCCCCAGAAGCATTAGAGATGACATGATGTCGAGCAGCCTCATGACTCATGGAAACGATGACCTTTGGATGTTTTGGGAAAATATTGTGTCTAAAGAAATGTCACTGTGAATATCTGTGTATAGCTGGGAGATGTGGCTGGGCCAATGTTTAGGCTACATGTTTAACACACCAGGGACAATTGGAGCTCACTGACCTTAAACAACTGTTCGCACGCATTTGATTGAAGATTGGCAGATTTGTTGTGATATTTGTATATATAATTTGCGTTACTGCAGGTCTGGAGATTGGGTCTCCTATAAAATGAGATAAGTCCATGTCACGCCCTGGTCGAAGTATTTTGTGTTTATCTTCATGCATTGGGTCAGGCCAGGGTGTGGCATGGGTTTTTGTATGTGGTGTGTATATATTGGGATTGTAGCTAGTGGGGTGATCTAGCAAAGTCTATGGCTGTCTGGAGTGGTTCTCAATCAGAGGCAGGTGTTTATCGTTGTCTCTGATTGGGAACCATATTTAGGCAGCCATATTCTTTGAGTTTGTCGTGGGTGATTGTCCTTAGTGTCCTTGTTCCTGTCTATGTGTTAGGTTACACAAGTATAGGCTGTTTCGGTTTTCGTTACGTTTATTGTTTTTGTAGTGTTTGTATTTAGATTTGTGTTACGTTTGTTTATTAAATTATGGATCGCAATCTACACGCTGCATTTTGGTCCGACTCTCCTTCACACCTAGAAAACCGTTACAGAATCACCCACCACCAACGGCCCAAGCAGCGTGTCAACAGGCAGGAGCCACAGGAGAAGCAACAAAGGCAGCAACAGCGGGACAATAAGGATTTCTGGACTTGGGAGGAAATCCTAAACGGAGAAGGACCCTGGGCTCAGCCTGGAGAATATCGCCGCCCCAAGGAAGAACTGGAGGCGGCGAGAGCGGAGAGCCGGCGGTATGAGGAGGCAGCACGGCGACTCGGAAGGAAGCCTGAGAGTCAGCCCCAAAAATTTGGGCGGGCGGCTCAGGGAGAGTGTGGCAGAGTCAGGAGTCAGACCTGAGCCAACTCTCCCTGTTTATCGTGAGGAGCCAAGGAGGAGACCAGAGCCGGTGTTGGAGGTGAGCGAAGCAGAGACTGTGAAGGAGTTAATGGGGAAATTGGAGGAGAGAGAAATGAGGGAGTTGCTGTGTTGGTGCTTTTTGCATGGAATTCGCCCGACGGAACGTGTCGGGGATTTGATGGCACCTGGGTCAGCGCTCCATACTAGTCCTGAGGTGCGTGTTAGTCGGCTGGTGAAGTTGGTGCCAGCCTCACGCATCAGGCCTCCTGTGCACATCCCTAGCCTTGCACGTCCTGTGCCAGCACTGCTCTCAAGATCTCCAGTACGCCTTCACGGTCTAGTCTATCCAGTACCACCTCCACACACCAGCCCTCCGGTGGCAGCTCCCCGCACCAGGCTTCCTGTGCGTGTTCTCGGTCCAGTTCCACCAGTGCCAGCACCGGGCATCAGGCCTACAGTGCGCCTCGCCTCTCCAGCGCTGTCGGAGTCTCCCGTCTGTTCAGCGCAGTCAGAGCCTTTCTCCTCTCCTGCGCTACCGGAGTCTCCCGTCTGTTCAGCGCAGCTAGAGCTGCCAGCCTGCATGGAGCAGCCAGAGCTGCCAGCCTGCATGGAGCAGCCAGATATGTCAGTCTGCATGGAGCAGCCAGAGATGTCAGTCTGCATGGAGCAGCCAGAGCTGCCAGTCTGCAAGGAGCTGCCAGTCTGCAAGGAGCTGCCAGTCTGCAAGGAGCTGCCAGTCTGCAAGGAGTTGTCAGTCTGCACGGAGCCGCCAGAGCTGCTAGTCTGTAAGAAGCCGCCAGAGCTGTCAGCCTACATGGAGCAGCCAGAGCCGCCAGTCAGCGTGGAGCAGCCAGAGCCGCCAGTCAGCATGGAGCAGCCAGATCTTTCAGTCTGCCAGGATCCGCCAGTCAACCAGACTCTTCCAGATCCGCCAGTCAACCAGACTCTTCCAGATCCGCCAGTCAACCAGACTCTTCCAGATCCGCCAGTCAACCAGACTCTTCCAGATCTGCCAGTCAACCAGACTCTTCCAGATCTGCCAGTCAACCAGACACTTCCAGATCCGCCAGTCAACCAGACTCTTCCAGATCCGCCAGTCAACCAGACTCTTCCAGATCTGCCAGACTCTTCCAGATCTGCCAGTCAGCCAGACACTTCCAGATCCGCCAGTCAACCAGACTCTTCCAGATCCGCCAGTCAACCAGACTCTTCCAGATCCGCCAGTCAACCAGACTCTTCCAGATCCGCCAGTCAGCCGGGATCTTCCAGATCCGCCAGTCAGCCGGGATCTGCCAGACCTGCCAGTCGGCCAGGACCTGCCAGTCGGCCAGGATCTGCTAGTCGGCCAGGATCCGCTAGGTCGGCCAGGATCCGCCAGATCCGCCAGTCAGCCAGGATCCGCCAGTCAGCCAGGATCCGCCAGTCAGCCAGGATCTGCCAGTCAGCCAGGATCTGCCAGTCAGCCAGGATCTGCTGAAACCACCAGCCAGCCAGGATCTGGTAGATCTATCTACCTGCCTGAGCTTCCTCTCACTCCCGAGCTTCCTCTCACTCCCGAGCTTCCTCTCACTCCCGAGCTTCCTCTCACTCCCGAGCTTCCTCTCACTCCCGAGCTGCCTCAGTCCCGAGCTGCCCTTCAGTCCCGATCTGCTCCTCAGTCCAGTGTAGTTCTGGGTGAGGACTACTAGGCCATGGTCGGCGGCGAGGGTGGACTATCCAGGGACGCGAGGAGAGGGGACTAAGACATTGACTGAGTGGGGTCCACGTCCCGCGCCGGAGCCGCCACCATGGACAGACGCCCACCCGGACCCTCCCTATTGTTTTGAGGTGCGTTCGGGAGTCCGCACCTTAGGGGGGTTCTGTCACGCCCTGGTCGAAGTATTTTGTGTTTATCTTCATGTATTGGGTCAGGCCAGGGTGTGGCATGGGTTTTTGTATGTGGTGTGTATATATTGGGATTGTAGCTAGTGGGGTGTTCTAGCAAAGTCTATGGCTGTCTGGAGTGGTTCTCAATCAGAGGCAGGTGTTTATCGTTGTCTCTGATTGGGAACCATATTTAGGCAGCCATATTCTTTGAGTTTGTCGTGGGTGATTGTCCTTAGTGTCCTTGTTCCTGTCTATGTGTTAGGTTACACAAGTATAGGCTGTTTCGGTTTTCGTTACGTTTATTGTTTTTGTAGTGTTTGTATTTAGATTCGTGTTACGTTTGTTTATTAAATTATGGATCGCAATCTACACGCTGCATTTTGGTCCGACTCTCCTTCACACCTAGAAAACCGTTACAGTCCAAAGAGCCACTGAGGATAAAGGGTGGAACAATAAAGCTACATTTAGATGAGTTCTCATCTGGTACACAATAATGCAGTCATGAAATCGTGTGTGTGTGCGTGTGGGTGTGAGTGTGTCTGTGAGTCCCATAATTGCAATATGTTTGGCCGGAGTGCAGCAGCAGTAATTAGGCAGTGTTGGAGAAACAGAGAGCTTGCTTGGGTTGGCTCTGCTACTCCTGTGCTACCAGAGTCGCAACTCTCTGCTGGGTCCGTCCCGTTATGTTGGGTTGGCAGCGACAGGAGGCCTGGCTGCCTGCTGCCATGGCAGGTGGCATTATTGATTGAGCCTTCCGTTTCATTTCCTCTCTACTTTTAAACGACTTTTCGAGGAGCACTTTGCTGGCACCATCAGTGTTTTTTTGTTAATTTAACTCAATGATGTTTCGTGTGTGTGTGTGTGTATACTTGAATGTGACATCTTGCTCTCATATGCTACAAAGATGATATGCGAGATCACAGTCTCTAGTGTGAATGGGTATTAAAGGCTGGAAGCTATAATTACTATTTTGACCAAGGATCAACTGAAATGTGGTTCACTGTAATGAAATGTCAATAAAGACTACTCTCTTTTCCTATACAATATTAATCTTCAGAAGTTGTATTTAAACAGATTTTCTTAGCTGAGTTTCCATCCAATTGGCAATAGATTTTCATAGTAATATAAATAAATGTCCCAGCAGAGATGTGTTTCCATCAAATTGATTTTTTGTGGATAAAAAGCTGTGCGTGAAGACATAGTGCACATCACTTTTGCCATTAAATTCCCATTGTACCGAATAAAAAAAGTTTCCATCGCATATTCAACTCTACTGTTGTCACGTCCTGACCTTAGTTCCTTTTTTATGTCTCCAGTCTCCATTTTGGTTTGATCATGGCGTGAATTGGGGTGGGCATTCTACGTGTTTTTTCTATTTCTATGTGTTTGGCCTGGTGTGGTTCCCAATCAGAGGCAGCTGTCAATTGTTGTCTCTGATTGAGAACCAAACTTAGGTAGCCTTTTCCCACCTGTGTTTTGTGGGTAATTATTTTTCCGTGTGTTTGTGTGCACCTCGGTTGCTTCACGTTCTTTACTGTTTACCTGTTTGTTTTTTGGTTATTTCAGTTTCACTTTCATTAAAAGATGTGGAACTACATGCACGCTGCGCCTTGGTCGATTTATGACAGGGAGTTTGAGGATAGCGAGCGTGACAACTGTGCTCTAGCCAACAGTTTGCAGATACAGTGTAGGTATATCCTACTACATGATGAGATTATTATTGACAAAAGAGCAAGATTATTTTTATTTGTCAAACTGTAGCCAATCCTCGATTATCGTGTCACCAGAATAAGACCCTCGATATTTATTGGAAAGGAGCGTCAATCTCATCACCGTGGACTTTCACCACCCTGTGACGTTCATCATAATTTATTTAATATGTAACCTAATAAACTGTATGATCCCAAGTGTACTTCGATATGGTGGTTATTATATCAATAAGGCGTTTCCACCACAATTTCACACACAATACATTTTACAGACACAAAAATATCCCACCATATCGAACAAACACATTTTCTGTCAGAATGTATAAATAAAATTGAACTGAAAATGGAACTGTTTCCATCACAGCTGTCATGATTTTTTATTTTATATGGTATGACTTTTTAATCACATAACTGGGGATGGAAACGTGGAAAAGTGAGGCAATTTTTTGGGGGGCCAGAGTGTCTTCAAACTTTAAATGGGCACTCAGAATTATACAGATTATTTTCTTTGTAATCTATCGACAAGGTTCTATTTTTCAGTTTTGTGTGACATTGTGCCTTTGAAATCAATATGACTTCTGGAAGTTTCTTCATTAAGCAGTAGCAGTTAGAATAGTGATGTAGAGACCTTGAATTAACTCACTACTGTATAGCGGGTCTATTAAGCTTCACTTCATAAGGAAACTTGCCTTAGGGTCACAACAATGTAATGGAAATGATCTGTTGAAATGAAGAGCCCTGGGTTATATTGAATTGTAATGAGCTTGATGGAAGAGCGAGAGAGAGTGAGAGATATGCTGTTTGAATGAGTGAGAGAGTGTGTCTGTTTTTGGCCTTGGCATGTAGACCTTCAGACACATCACAGTGGCTTTAGGCACATCCATTTTTCACAGCCATGCTTTTTGAAGTTAGGAGTTAATTTCAGACACCGATTTAACTAGCTACACCATTTCCACAGTGCTCCATTTTGCTGTCTGTCTGTGTGGTGCCAATGCTCTCTTTCAAGTAAGAATGACCCAGAGCAGGACTCAGAGGCACATGAGCTGCATTAGAGTTGTTACCATTATCAAATGAAACAGCTGTAGGACAGAGGTCCTGCAGAACCCCCCCCCCCCCCCCACACACACACACACTTACACAAACAAATGTTAGTGTGGTAGTAAAACACCACTTTACTTTAACTTACTAGGACAAATGCAAATAGAAGAGCAAGCATGGTGCCATTTAAAAAAAAAAAAAAAAAACTTTTATGAGTATATAAATTATTAACCACATTGGTGAATTATCAAAAGGGCTTAGTTTGACCTGCTGTGTTTCTCCCCTTAAGGTAATTGGACCAATTAGTGGTTATTAATTAAAATAACATGGCAGCTTATGGTTGGATGTCTCGAGGCTACTAGAGCACATCATCATGCCTGCTTATCCACATTTGTCAAAAACATTGAGAATTTACAAGAATATAAACAAGGAAAGAAAAGATTACATGAACAAAACATTAACATCCCTCGGAGAGATGATTCCTCACGATAAACAAACCCGAAGGATGCATGCAGAGTGAAGTGTACTGCTATGCCAGTTGTGTTCAGAGGTATTTAAGGACATTTCAATACGAGGGTGTATCTATGCATCTACTTTTCTCATCGATGCACACCACCACACTCTACAGATTTAGAATGAAGAGTTCAGACTAAACCCCTGAACACTCCTCCTCTCTTCTCCTCCTCTCCCATCCATCCATCTCCCCTCCCCGTGCATTATTGAAACCATTCTAATATATTCCTCTGTGTTTTTGTAACGGGCAATGGCCCTCCCATCCCTCTCGCCCTTCCTTCCTATAGGTAGCCATGGTGATGTGGTTGGTGTTTTCAGTAGCATGGTGGTCTGATTGATGGTGACTTTCTCTTTCAGGAACATGACATGAGCACAAAAAGGACAACCTTCCAGTGAAAGCAGCTGTGGGACAAGAGAGGAGAAAGAGGAGAGAAAGGCCCCAGTGGCAGGGCTTTGGGGGTCTGTAGAGGCCAGGGGGGGCTCAGGGTTGGGGTAGGGGAATAAGGTCAATCTAATTTGCACAGTGGCCACTCTTTTACACTCCCTGGTGAAAGGAAACATGTTTCATCCGCAAGGTGCTCGCTGTGTGAGGAGGAAATTCCTTGGTGATTTGGGTCTCATCTCGGGACAAAAGCACAGCGGGAGGTAACACAAACACCCTCTCTCTCTTTGCAGTTGGCTACAGAAAAGAACACTGACTCAGTGGAGAATGGAAGGGAGACAGAGAGAGAGAGACTCACTCTAGCTAACACACCGCACTCTTCAGTGGACACGAGGAGAGAACGTTTAAGAATCTATCAAAACAATCTCATTCCTTCTATCCTATCCTCTTCACTCCCTCTTCTCTGTGAGTGGAGTTAACTAGAGAAGTGATTTGAAGCCACTTGACTCGTTAGCGAAAGCTCTCAATCCACTTAAGGATGCTTCTAAGCACTGCACAGTACTTTCCCTTCACCTCCAATGTTTCTAGCTGGAAATGAATTCTGCCGTGCCAATGCATGTTTTCTAATTATCAAGCACAAAGAAGGAGCAGAATGTTGGAGATGCCTTACCAATTACATAACATGATCCACCAAAAGCATCCCAGTGGGACACATCAGCTTTGTAGCAGAGAAGTTACAAGCTAAACATGTGGAAGAAAAATTTGATGCTGGAACATTCTCTGCATTACTAACTGTGTTTTCATCCCAGTGTTTTGGCTCTGTAAATGTGAGTTATAATGCATTTTTCTTTAGTGACATTGAAGCTCAAGCACATATGGTCCAATCAGTCCCCGTGGAATGTACTGTATAGGAACTTAATGTATAGCTTAACTTGTCTTACTGGTACAGTAAAGTATGTGTGTGGCAGTGATTTTGCAGGCTCAGCAGTCAAACATGTAGACATGACCCAGCAGAGTGTAATGGGTATATGAGATACAGTATGTGGGTGTTGGTGAGAACCCAGGGAGGAAGATGTAACGGCCTGTTTGGGGAGCAGGATCCAACCCTGCAGGCTAATCTCACAGATTGACTACTGCAATAACATTTCCTGTGACATGACTTCGCAGATTGAGGATGTTCAATAGCTGGTGCAATATCACTGAACCTCTCTCTCGCGCACACTCTTTCTCTCTCTTGCTCTCTTTTTCTCTCTTTCCCTCTCTGCAGAGATGGATTTAACTGTTCCCACATGTCTCCATCTCTCCTCCTCCTTCATCTTCTCCTCCTACACTCCTCCCCCTCCCTTTATATATGTAAACTTCTCCTCCTCCTCCTCTTCCCTGTTTCCCCCTTTTCTTGCAGCTCTAATGATGCTGTGTTTGTCCAAGGATGATCACTATGACTGAAAACGGAAATAGTTCTGCATCACTCAGCTTTTAATGTTGCCTACAATATGGTAGTGGTTATCACTCCCCAGCAGACATGACCCCATTGGCCCCATGTGGGGATTTGGTGGGCAGGGGCTAGCCTAGACAAAGCCACACCAATCCCACACCAGCCTGACACTGGCTAGCCCATAACAAGCCCAACTCAGGTTAGTCCACACCAAGACAACACCAGCTCGACATGGGGTAGCCCACAACAAGCCTACACCATCCCAACACAGGCCAGCCCACACCAAACCTAACACGGGCCAGCCCACACCTTGCCTAACACGGGCCAGCCCACACCTTGCCTAATATGGTCCAGCCCACACCTTGCCTAACACGGGCCAGCCCACACCTTGCCTAACACGGGCCAGCCCAAACCAAGCCTAACACGGGCCAGCCCGCACCTTGCCTAACACGGGCCCGCCCACACCTTGCCTAACACGGACCAGCCCGCACCTTGCCTAACACGGACCAGCCCGCACCTTGCCTAACACGGGCCAGCCCACACCTTGCCTAACACGGGCCAGCCCACACCTTGCCTAACACAGACCAGCCCACACCTTGCCTAACACGGGCCCGCCCACACCTTGCCTAACACGGGCCAGCCCGCACCTTGTCTAACACGGGCCCGCCCACACCTTGCCTAACACGGACTAGCCCACACCTTGCTTAACACGGGTCAGCCCACACCTTGCCTAACACGGGCCAGCCCACAACAAACCTAACACGGGCCAGTCCACACCAAGCCTAACCCGGGCCAGCCCACAGCTTGCCTAACACGGGCCCGCCCACACCTTGCCTAACACGGACTAGCCCACACCTTGCTTAACACGGGTCAGCCCACACCTTGCCTAACACGGGCCAGCCCACAACAAACCTAACACGGGCCAGCCCACAACAAACCTAACACGGGCCAGCCCACAACAAACCTAACACGGGCCAGCCCACACCAAGCCTAACCCGGGCCAGCCCACAGCTTGCCTAACACGGGCCAGCCCACACCTTACCTAAAACGGGTCAGCCCACACCTTGTCTAACACGGGCCAACCCACACCTTGCCTAACACAAGCTAGCCCACACCTTACCTAACACGGGCCAGCCCACACCAAGCCCAACTACCTCATAATGTAGAGGCTCAGAATATAGAGGCTCATTCGAATGTTTGTGGGTGTGGTTTGCAAATACCCCAATTCATATTGTTAAGTTAAAAAGAATACAAAATATATATTTCTGACACCATTCAAACCAATCAAACCAACGAAGGTTCTGGGCTTCAAAGCCAAATATCTCGGAATCCTTGTTTTTCAGATATAACTTTTTGCTCTATGTTCCCAAGTTATTTTTGTGCAACCATTACTGAGAGTGTCATTCCAGTGTTCTGTTGTGTGATGTCAACAACAACAAAATATTATGTACACTGCCAGTGATGAAGTCTATAAAAAGACTTGGATAAGTAACAGCATTGTTGTCTTTCTGACACAATGTAATGGGCAGCTGATCTAAAGGTGGGGGCTTATTTCTGGCGAAGTGAGGGCTGCCCTTGGGGCCACCTGCGCATTCGCCAAATTTGGGCAGCCTACATGGGTCCAATGTTTTAACCTGCATTGGGCCCACATTGTGCCAATGTGGGCTTGTTTGCTGGGAGAAGATGGGTTTATTTCAGGCAAAGTGAGGAATGCCCTAACCAGATATGGCCTACCCACACTGGGCCACACTGGGCCAATTCATTAGGGGCCAATGTGGAGGCGATGAGCAAAGGCGCACCTACGTGGTGCCAATATTTTAGCCAGCGTTGGGCCCACATTGTGCCAATGTGGAAATGTTTGCTGGATCAGTTCCTGGAAATACAGAATAAAGAGAACTCAACAATAAACTCTCTTAAACTTAACCCAGACAAACCTTCAGAAAGTATTCACACCCCTTGACTTTTTCCACATTTTGTTGTTTTACAGCCTAAATTAAATATTTATTAAATTGAGATTTTTAGTCACTGGCTACACACAATACCCCAAATTGTCAAAGTGGAATTATGTTTCTAGATTTTTAAAAACAATTTAATAAATAAAAAGCTGAAACGTTTTGAGTCAAGTATTCAACCCCTTTTTAGGGTTGACCCCAATTAGTCGACTTGTCAAGAAGTAGCATATACAGTATATATATATATATATACAGTCACTTCCTATTTGGGACGTTATCTCTCTTCTGTTACTTGATCATTATCTGAGTGTGGGATGCAGACTGTCTGTGACGCACATACTACAGAACAGATGCTTGGCACTATTACTGGTCTCCTCCTCTCCTCTCCTCCTACTCTTTTACTTTTGTGTTGATTGATCCTTCTGTCTGCCGCTGAGGCCTTGCCATATTCCGCTCCCTCATCTTTCAGACCGAGCAGTGGAGTAGCTAGCTGTAAAGGCATGATAGGGGTCATTGCATGCCATAAAGTGAGCCATTCTATAAGCTCATTGAGGGTGTGCAAGCTGTCATACTGAGTTTGTGCTCTTTTCCTGGGTTGTGATGTGTTGATGTTTGTTAATCTGTGGATTACTGCAGGAGGGTGTTATTGTATTATTACTCTGCTGTAATGGAGGTTAAGGGAGCAGGAGGGGCCTCAGGGCTTTACGATGCATATCGAAACATAGCTCACTGAAAAAAAAATTGCACTCTCAAATAAGCATGCTCTCAGAATCTCAATGTATTGGATCGGTGCTGGAGGGTGAGGACGATGCCAGTATCGCAATACTTGTTAGTGTCGTGGCAAAGAAACAAAACACAAAGGATTTAACTTCTTTAGAAAATCAGCCCTCATTCAGAGTCACATGCATTTATTTTCCAAGCTATAGCACACAATATTTTGGTCTGCTTCGTGTTTTCATTATACTGCATATCGCGATACTGCAGAGCCTTGTGATAAAGGAGAACTACATGTTTTGTGCACCTCTTCTCTCTGCTGATTTATTCTGTGATGAAAACCCCTCATTGTGCATTCACTGTATGTATCCCCATCTTCTCCAGCCTGCCTGTTTTCCCAGGACTCTGCTGTTGACCCACAAGCTTGCATTGTTTAGCTCTGTTAAATGCCATTTATTCTTATTATACTCCCATTAGTGTGGAGCAGGCTGCCTCCCCTCGCACTTCTCTCCCACGCCTCCCGTCACTTATTAATATGATGAAATGGAGGGAGAGCAGAGATCAGAGCAGGTAAAACAGAGCAGAGAGGCCTGAGCAGAGCCAGGGAGAGTGGGTGGGAGAGCAGATTGGGTGTTAAGGAGAGAATGAGTGGATAAATGAGGGCTGAATGTTGGATGGTGAGCACTGCCGTCCGTTCTGCTCCACTGCACTGTCAATGGGCCCCCACCTCAGACCCTAGCCTGCTCCCCTCCTAGAGGGCCATCTACCCAGGGAGGGGGCTGTGAGGGTTAGGGGGTGGGGGTCAGAGGGAGGGGCTGTTCAGCGTGTAGTGTTAGCCATGGTGGCGTGGGGGTCTGGAGAGGTCAGTCAGTGTGGCCAGTAGGTTTTGTCTGGTGCAGGGTCCTCTGGTGCCTCCCCCCGATCTCTTAGGCCTCTGTAGGATACCAGGCTAATTTAGCAGTGGATTAAAGTAATAGTATGGCCCAAATAAAATCAGATCACGACAGAATCACAAAATATTGTTTTTGAAGATTGTTTGATCATGTGGACTGGAAAATGTTCCGGGAAGCCTCAGACAATAACATCGATTTATACGCTGACTCGGTGAGTGAGTTTATTAGGAAGTGCATTCAAGATGTTGTACCCACTGTGACTATTACAACTTTCCCAACTAGAAACGGTGGCATTCGCGCAAAACTGAAAATGTGAACCACCGCATTCAACCATGGAAAGAGATCGGGAATATGGCCGAATATAAACAGTGTAGTTATTCCCTCTGCAAGGCAATCAAACAAGCGAAATGTCAGTATAGGGACAAAATGGAGTCGCAATTCAACAGCCCAGACACGAGACGTATGTGGTAGGATCTACAGGCAATTACGGACTACAAAAAGAAAACCAGCCACGTCACAGACACCGACGTCTTGCTTCCAAACAAGCTAAACACCTTATTTTCCCGCTTTGAGGATAATAGAGTGCTACCGGCACGACCCGCTACCAAGGACTGTGGGCCCCCATCTCCTTCTTCATGGCCGACGTGAGTAAGACATTTAAACGTTTTAACCCTCGCAATGCTGCTGACCTAGACGGCATCCATAGCCAATCAGAGCATGTGCAGACCAGCTGGCATGTGTGTTTACGGACATATTCAATCGCTCCCTATCCCAGTCTGTTGTCACCACATGCTTCAATATGGCCACCATTGTTCCTGTGCCAAAGAAGACAAAGTTGGCTGAACTAAATGACTATTGCCCCGTAGCACTCACTTCTGTCATCATGAAGTGCTTTGAGATACTAGTCAAGGATCACCTTACCTGCCACCCTAGACCCACTTCAGTTTGCATACCACCCCAACAGGTCCACAGATGATGCAATCGCCATCACACTGCACACTACCCTCTCCCATCTGGACAAGAGGAATACCTACAGTGGGGAGAACAAGTATTTGATACACTGCTGATTTTGCAGGTTTTCCTACTTACAAAGCATGTAGAGGTCTGTAATTTTTATCATATGTACACTTAAACTGTGAGAGACGGAATCTTTAAAAAATCCTACAGGGAGGACGTGAGGGCACTCGGAGTATGGTGTCAGGAAAACAACCTCTCACACAACGTCAACAAAACAAAGGAGATGATCGTGTACTTCAGAAAACTGCAGAGGGAGCACCCCCCTATCCACATCGATGGGACAGTAGTGGAGAAGGTGGAACGTTTTAAGTTCCTCTGCGTACACACCACGGACAAACTGAAATGGTCCACCCACACAGACAGCGTGGTGAAGAAGGCAACAGAGCCTCTTCAACCTCAGGAGGCTGAATAATTTTGGCTTGTCACATAAACCTCAAACAAACTTTTGCAGATGCACAATCGAGAGCATCCTGTCGGGCTGAATCACTGCCTGGTACGGCAACTACACCGCCCTAAACTGCAAGGCTCTCCAGAGGGTAGTACGGTCTGCACAACGCATTATAGGGGGCAAACTACCTGCCCTCCAGGAAACCTACAGCACCCGATGTCACAGGAAGGCCAAAAAGACCATCAAGGACAACAACCACCCGAGCCACTGTCTGTTCGCCCCTCTATCACCCAGAAGGCGAGGTCAGTACAGGTGCATCATAGCTGGGACATAGAGACTGAAAAACAGCTTCTATCTCAAGGCCATCAGACTGTTAAACTGTCACGCCCTGATCTGTTTCACCTGTTCCTGTGATTGTCTCCACCCCCTCCAGGTGTTGCTTATTTCCCCCAGTGTATTTAACCCTGTGTTTCCTGTCTCTCTGTGCCAGTTCGTCTTGTATGTTAGTCAAGTCAACCAGCTTGTTTTCCCGTACTCCTTTTGCTATTCTCTTTTTGATAGTCCTCCCGGTTTTGACCTCTGCCTGACTCTGGACTACTTTCCCGCCTGCCTGATCATCCTGCCTTACCTGACCTTGATTCTGCCTGCCCTTTGGTACCTTTTGGACTCTGAACTGGTTTTGAACCTTTTGCCTGTCCATGACCATTCTCTTGCCTTCCCCTATTGGATGAATAAATATTGTAAGACTCCAAACATCTGCCTCCTGTGTCTGCATCTGGGTTTCACCTTGTGTCATGATATAAACAGCCATCGCTAACATAGAGAGGATGCTACCAACATACAGACCCAAATCACTGGCCACTTTAATAAATGGATTTAATAAAGGTATCACTAATCACTTTACATATTCTACATTACTCATATCACATGTATATACTATATTACATACCATCTATTGCATCTTGCCAATGCTGCACGGCCATTGCTCATCCATATATTCATATGTACATATTCTTATTCCATCCCTTTACATTTATGTGTGTATAAGGTAGTTGTGAATTTGTTAGATTACTTAATAGATATAACTGCACTGTCAGAACTAGAAGCACAAGCATTTCGCTACACTCGCATTAACATCTGCTAACCATGTGTATGTGACAAATAAGATTAGATTTTTGATTTGAAATCCAGACATTAAAACAGAATTCAACAATATTCCAAAATGTTTTGAACTTAGTAGGAAATCAACTAAATGTATTGATCTTTATATGGTTTTAGATTATCATAAGACATGGACAAAATCCATCTGTGGTTCGTATTTTGCTTCCATTTTCTGAATAGTCAACGCAGGAATGCCCCCTTTGTGTTTGCGTGTGTCTACCACTTTGTGCAGTTGTTAGCAATGATGATAATGTAACCCTAATTATTCAACTCATTTATCTATCACCTTCTCAGAAGGGCCCGTGGGTTCGATGATAAAGAGTCAGGTTTATACACAAATGATTTTCTATACTTTAATCTGTCCAAGTAGCAGCAGCACAAACTTTAGTGGCACAACAAGTTCAATCTGCATCCCTTCACTTCTCTGTCACTCACACATTTCTCACGTGAATCTATGCGTATAGTAAGAGTCCCAACATAAAATCTGTATTTCAGTACCATAATAAAAGACTTAAATACACATTAAATAGTTTTGATTATAAAATATATACAGTATTTCTTATTCCAAAACCGTGACTACAGTAATAATGATCAAATCAAATCAAATGTATTTATATAGCCCTTCTTACATCAGCTGATATCTCAAAGTGCTGTACAGAAACCCAGCCTAAAACTCCAAACAGCAAGCAATGAAAACCCCAAACAGCAAGCAATGCAAGTGTAGAAGCACGGTGGCTAGGAAAAACTCCTTAGAAATGCCAAAACCTAGGAAGAAACCTAGAGAGGAACCAGGCTATGAGGGGTGGCCAGTCCTCATCTGGCTGTGCCGGGTGGAGATTATAACAGAACATGGCCAAGATGTTCAAATGTTCATAAATGACCAGCATTGTCAAATAATAATATTCACAGAAGTTGTCGAGGGTGCAGCAAGTCAGCACCTTAGGAGTAAATGTCAGTTGGCTTTTCATAGCCGATCATTAAGAGTATCTCTACCACTCCTGCTGCCTCTAGAGAGTTGAAAACAGCAGGTCTGGGACAGGTAGTACGTCCGGTGAACAGGTCAGGGTTCCATAGCTAGTGCCTAACCTGGTATCATGATATGATTATTTGCATCAATCCAGTGGTGATTTATCTAGCAATCTCTCCTAACCAAACAAGTCTCTTGCTGGTGTTCAGCTGAATTAGGATATCTACACCCAAAAATGACAATTTCTACATTTGTTTTATACACCTCGAAAGTGATTACCTGATGTGGTAAAGAATTGTTGTGTACTTAAAACATCAAATTTAGTTTTTCAATTAAAAGTGTGATTTTGAGAGAGAAAATCTGAAGAAACTGAAACTTGGAAAAACAAAACTGAATTTGGGAAAAAATATAACAGATTTCATAGGACCCTATAATAGCTTACGCTGAAACAGGACATCTGTATTGATTATAAACACAAGACAGCAGCCCAGCCATAAATGTGTCAGCACCCCCTCCTCTCTATTTACTAACCACAGAAATCATGCACGGCTGTTTCTATTTGTGGGGTCAAACATTACAACTGCATTTGCTGTGCAACTACATTGGGCAAACCCTAAGTCTTGTTATCATGCTCAGCCATAATTGGAGAAACCGTTTCTTTTAGAGCAGATAATAATGAGCAGCAGTAACCGCCAGAGCAGGTATGTTCAGAGAGACAGCCCTCCCCTGTACTGCACTATACTGTAATGGTTCATCCTTTGTGGAGTTGTTTTCCCTGCACAGTCGGGTGTTGCAACACTTTAATGAGCAGACATAGGACGGGATGTTAGTTGGAGGCTTAATTGCTTAATCTGGGCTTTTAGGAGGGAAAGTGGGGTAAAACAGGCCGACATGGGAGGAAGGGAGGGAGGTAGCTGCTGGTTGGGGAGGGGAGAGGAGAAGGGCTTGTTTTATGGGCTGGTAATGGTTTTTGTGGGTGGATTTCACACATTGCAGCTGGATGGTGAAACAAATCCACAGCAGCGCCTCTGTGATCACATGCTCACAACATGATATTATAAACCAGGAATAAACAGGGGGGCTTTGCAAATGGATTGAGGGGTGTTCACAATGAATCTAGTGCACTTTGGCGTTTAGTGTGCTTGTGTCTGTGGGAATGAATTAGCCCTGAGTGGAGAACAAAGACATTCATCACCTCCCAGACGCACGGCAGGTGATTGATTGAGATCTCTAACCTTTTCCTGACACTGTAGCTCCACAGTAAAGAACCTACCATTCTGCACCTGGGGATGTTGCACTGAACAATGCTGATAGATGTATGCTGGCAGATCAGATCAGTAGAGAGGTTTGTGGAGATACTGATGGATGCACTCGACTCAAATGTTAGGTGTGTGTTTTCAGCCCCGCCTGATGATACGAGGAGATATTGTCAGTCAGGGACGGCAGAGTTGTCTAGCAAGGCCAGAAGGCTCTGAACTCTGAAACTGAATTGATAGGCAACCATGCCTGCTCTGCACACTGGGAGGGAGACGATTGGGTGGCAGGCAGGCACTGCAGGTTTTGGATCCAGAGTGAAGTCAGATAAACCAAAAAAGTTATTATCTCTAACTTCCCTCGTAGCTATTGTATCACTGTATCTGTGAGTAGGTTGAGCACAGTAAAAAATATCTACACGCCATTGTGTTTAACCTTCATCTACAAGCTGCTGGTTGTAAGCTACTGCTACAACTGGCTTATTGCAGTGTTTCTGTTTTCTTTCCCTCCCCTGACAACTGAACACTCCTTTCTACAGCAAGCCTTAGCACTGCCTGAAACCCAGAGAGTTATACAGAGACCGGCAGTGCAAAGTACAGTAGAGCCACTGACAGGCTCATTCATACTGACTCAAACTCTCTTTCCCTCTCACACACTAGTCTGTATAAAGTAAGGGCAATGTCCTTTAGGCTAGACCTGTCTGTCAAAGCAGCTGGCCAGGACTTTTCCCATGGTAGTTTTACAGGGTGAGGAAGGGAGTGAGGGAGGGAGTGAGGGAGTGAGGGAGTGAGGGAGGGAGGGAGTGAGGGAGTGAGTGAGGGAGTGAGGGAGGGAGGGAGGGAGGGAGGGAGTGAGGGAGGGAGGGAGGGAGGGAGGGATGGAGGGAGGGAGGGAGGGAGGGAGGGAGTGAGGGAGGGAGGGAGTGAGGGAGGGAGGGAGGGAGGGGGTCTTAAAGGCCAGCCACCAGAAAGACCAGATGGAGAGAGCCTGTAAAGAAATATTTTAGTGGAGCGAGATTGGGAGAGAAAGCAATGGAGAGAGAGAGAGAGAGAGAGGGAGGACTTGACGAACAGGATTACAGAGGATGGTAAAATGTGGACGCGTACACATTTGCTTGTACACAATTAGTATTATTTTTAATCTGCATTGTTGGGATGGGCTTGTAAGCAAGCGTTTCATGGTAAAGTCTACCATGTGACAAATACAATTGAATTGAATTTGTACACACACAAGCACTATCTGGTGCTCCTGGCCAGTCAGATTCGGCCATATCCCAAGAGCTTCCCAAAATTGAAAATATTTAGTGTGACTTTCTCTTGAGTTTATTTATTTCCTTTCGGTGTTTATTTCTACTGCATAGCCTCTGGGAGTTTTTGGGTGTGTTTGTCAGTCTGTGTATCTGAATGTTTTAGTTTTGTGTATCTGTGTGTGAAACAAGTGTTTGTGTTTATGTGTCCTTGGTGTAGGGGAGTAATTGCAGATCTCTGTCTGTCTGTGCTATAGTTTTACGGTGTAACATTGCACCCCTGTTCCTCCTTTCCCCTCTCTCTGTCCTCTATTGGCTTACACAGGCCATTAAGCCCAAATCGTACCAGCCACATGAATACCCATGAATGCAGAGGATCTGAGCCAAGCTCTCCATTTCACCCCCACCTCTCATAAAATGTGCTCCTGTTCCCTTTCTTTCCCTCCCTCCACTCACTCCACTTCTCACTTATAAATTGTCCCTTTTTCCTCATTCATTTACTTCCTTCTTTCTCTTGTTTTGTCTCCGTCTCTGTCCCACCTCCCCCCATGTCTCTCTACTTATCTTTTTCAGTTTCTCTGCTCTCTCTCCTTCTCTCCATTTCTCTGGCTCCGCCTGCCTCACCAAGGGAAAGTGTTCTGTTTTCAGATTGGGCACAGGAAGGCAGTACAGCCCTCTCCCTATTCACTTCCCCCTCCTCCCTTGCCCTCCCTCCCTTCTCTCTCTCTCTCCCTCTCTGTGAGTGAGTGAGTAAAGCAAAGAGGCAGGCATGTTTCAACAGATGGCTAGGGCTGTCCTGATTCAACCACGACTCCACACCGCTGTTGGTTCACTGAGAACTCTGTGAGCGAGCTAGAGAGGGAGAGGGAGAAATGTAACTTTGGAGAGAGGGATTTCTTTTTTTCTTAATTTGAAACTCCCCCTCCCCTTTCCCTCCTCGTTTCTCTGTGTGTCTATATTAGTGCTTTTTTCTCGTTCTCCGTACATCTGAGAGGGTGGTCAGTCAACCTGTCAGGCAGCTAGCGAGAGAGAGAGAGAGAGAGAGAGAGAGAGAGAGAGAGAGGAGCAGAGTAAGAGTACAACAGAGCAGAGCAGAAAAAGGACAGAGGACAGACAAGAGATGGGAAGTGCATGGTGATGTGTGACTGATTACCCAGCCCAGAGCAGTGCCCCCTCCTCCAGCAGCTCTACTAGGTCAGTACCCTGGGACAGCACCTGCTTCCCTGACAGACATACACACGCTCAGGACCTGCATCTGTGTGAGGTACAGTGGCTTGCCCTACTTTTCACTTTGCTGCCTCTCTCTCTCCCTCTTCCTTGCTTTCTCTCTGTCTTTTTTCTGCACTTGCTCCTGCTGGCTGCGCTGATGTAACTGGGCTCTGGGAATTCTAAGGAGGTAGTGTAGCGCAACACAGCTAACCCTCTATGGCTACAGTTACCCACCCCCCCACCCCCACCCCTTTGTGCCTCCCTGTCTTAAAGGAGCCAGGTTTGTTTGTGCTTCATGCTGTCAGTTATTTTCTGGCAAGGTGCATCCTGTTGAGTTTCTTCTAGTGTTTGCTTATCTCTTTGCTACCTTGCTGATGAGCACGTGGGAGCTTGCATTTGCTGACTAGGAGCAGTGTTACTAGGGGAAAGGGAGGGACGGTGTTACACCCTGTTCCCCTGTCTGTAGCCCACAGCCACCGGGAAGGAGTGAGAGAGACACGGGAAGACAAAAAAGGGAAGGGGAGGTAGTGTTGGGCTGTTGGACAGACTTGAGCTGTCACTCACTATATGCATCAGGTACTGGTTCCCTGTTGAGCAACTCTGCAATGGGCTGTGATAGAGGAACACTGTTAATGTTACTTGGATAGTTGAAAGCATATAAATCATTGTTTTTCAAATGGGAACTTTGATAAAGTGGAGATACTTTCCACTTGTAACAGTATGGGAATGTGAAGTGCCTAATTTCATTGTTTTGGTTTTATCCCACTGTTGAAAAAGCATGGAAATATGAATTGGATGAACTGTCATCCTCTCTATATATCTGTTACCACTAGAACCGCTGGGTCTCGACAGACCCCTCTTCAAGCTTCATCCTGACTGCAACTTTCATCTAACAGTGTAATTATTAAATGTCATATATGTTTTTGCAAAAAGAATCATTTGGTTGTGTTTATGAAGGCCTTGGTAAAATTCATACTATTTTTACTGTATTTCAAATAACAATAGCATTTTCATTAGTATGTTACTGTAGGATATACAGCGCGTTTCGGAAAGTCCTCAGACCCCTTCCCTTTTACCACATTTTGTTACATTACAGCCTTATTCTAAAATGTATTGCATATTTTTTCCCCTCCCATCAATCTACACACAATGATGTCACTGATGTCACATTTACACAAGTTTTCAGACCCTTTACTCAGTAAATGTGATATTTCAGTTTTTATTTGTAGTACATTTGCTAAAATTTCTAAACCGGAAATATCACATTTGCATAAGTATTCAGACCTTTTACTCAGTAGTTTATTGATGCACCTGTGGCAGCAATTACAGCCTCGAATCTTCTTGGGTATGATGCCACAAGCTTGGATCACCTGTATTTGGGGAGTTTCTCCCATTATTCTCTGCAGATCCTCTCAAGCTCTGTCAGGTTGGATGGGGCGTGTCAATGTCAGGTTGGATGGGGTGTGTCACTGCACAGTTATTTTCAAGTCTCAGAGATGTTTGATCAAGTTCAAGTCTGGGCTCTGGCTGGGCCACTCAAGGACATTCAGAGACTTGTGCCGAAGCCACTCCTACATTGTCTTGGCTGTGTGCTTAGGTTCGTTGTCCTGTTGGAAGTTGAACCTTCGACCCAGTCTGAGGTGCTGAGCTCTCTGGAGCAGGTTTTCATCAAGATATCTCTGTACTTTGCTCCATTCATCTTTTCCTCAATCCTGACTAGTCTCCCAGTCCCTGCCGCTGAAACACATCACCACAGCATGATGCTGCCACCACGATGCTTCACCATAGAAATGGTGCCAGGTTTTCTCCAGACATGGCGCTTGGCATTAAGGCCAAAGATTTCAATATTGGTTTCATCAGGCCACAGAATCTGTTTTTGATGGTCTGAGAGTCTTTAGGTGCCTTTTGGCAAACTTTACTGAGAGTGGCTTCCATTTGGCCACTCTACCATGAAGGCCTGATTGGTGGAGTGCTGCAGAGATCTTGTCCTTCTGGAAGGTTCTCCCATCTCCACAGAGGAACTCTGGAGGTCGGTCAGTGTGACATTGTGTTCTTGTTCAACTCCCTGACCAAGGTCCTTATACCCCAATTGCTCAGTTTGACCAGGCGGCCAGCTCTAAGAAGAGTCATGGTGGTCCAAACTTCTTCCATTTAAGAATGATGGAGGCCACTGTGTTCTCAGGGACCTTCAATGCTGCAGAAATATTTTGGTACCTTTCTCCAGATCTCTGCCTCGACACAATCCTGTCTCTGAGATCTATGGACAATTCCTTCGTCCTCATGGCTTGATTTTTGCTCTGACAACCTTTATATAGACAGGTGTGTGCCTTTCAAAATCATGTCCAATCAATTGAATTTACCACAGGTGGACTCCAATCAAGTTGTAGAAACATCTCAAGGATGATCAATGGAAATCTGAGAAATCTGTGAATCTATTGTAATGTTTGTAAAATGGTATAAACTGTCTTAATTTTGCTGGACCCCAGAAAGAGTAGAAAATGTGGAAAAATTCAAGGGGTTGAATACTTTCTGAATGTACTATATGTATGTACAGTGTGTGTGTGTGTGTGTGTGTGTGTGTGTGTGTGTGTGTGTGTGTGTGTGTGTGTGTGTGTGTGTGTGTGTGTGTGTGTGTGTGTGTGTGTGTGTGTGTGATGTGTGTGTGTGTTTGGGGTCACGTAGAAATGTCCTTGTTTTTGAAAGAAAAGCTCTTTTTTTGTCCATTAAAATAACAACAAATTGATCAGAAATACAGTGTAGACATTGTTAATGTTGTAAATTACTATTGTAGCTGGAACCTGCAGATTTTTTATGGAATATCTACAGAGGTATACAGAGGCCCATTATCAGCAACCATCACTCCTGTGTTCCAATGGCACGTTGTGTTAGCTAATCCAAGTTTATAATTTTAAAAGGCTAATTGATCATTAGAAAACCCTTTCGCAATTATGTTAGCACAGCTGAAAACTGTTGTTCTGATTAAAGAAGCAATACAACTGGCCTTCTTTAGACTAGTTGAGTATCTGTATTTGTGGGTTTGATTACAAAATGGCCAGAAACAAAGAACTTTCTTCTGTAACTAGTCAGTCTATTCTTGTTCTGAGAAATGCAGGCTATGCTATTAATAGTCTATGTAGATATTCCATTAAGAATCATCCGTTTCCAGCTATTTACAACATTAACACTGTCTGCTCTGTATTTCTGATCAAATCGATGTTATTTTAATGGATAAAAAATGTGCTTTTCAAAAACAAGAATTCTAAATGACCCCAATCTTTTGCACACACACACACACACACACACACATACACAAATTATATATACAGTACCAGCCAAAAGTTTGGATACACTGCCTCATTCAAGGGTTTTTCTTTATTTTTACTATTTTCTACATTGTAGACTAATAGTCAAGACATCAAAACTATGAAATAACACATCATGTAGTCAGCAAAAAAAGTGTTTAACAAATCAAAATAAATGTTATATTTAGATTGACCACCCTTTGCCTTGATGACAGATTGCACACTCGTAGTTACCTGGAATGCATTTCAATTAACAGGTCTGCCTTGCTAAAAGTTTATTTGTGGAATTTCTTTCCTCAATGCGTTTGAGCCAATCAGTTGTGTTGTGACAAGGTAGAGGTGGTATACAGAAAGTAGCCCTATTTGGTATAAGACCAAGTCCATGTTACGGCAAGAACAGAAACCATCATCATGTGCTATGATGAAACTGGCTCTCATGAGGACCGCCACAGGAAAGGAAGACCCAGAGTTACTTTTGCTGTAGAGGATAAGTTTGTTAGAGTTAACTGCACCTCAGATTGCAGCCCAAATAAATACTTCCCAGAGTTCAAGTAACAGACACATCTCAACATCAACTGTTCAGAGGAGACTCCGTGAATCAGGCCTTCATGGTCGAATTGCTGCAAAGAAACCACTATTAAATGACATCAATAAGAAGAAGAGTCTTGCTCGGGCCAAGAAACACGAGCAATGGACATTATACTGGTGGAAATCTGTCTTTTGGTCTGATAAGTCAAAATTTGAGATTTTTGGTTCCAACCGCCATGTCTTTGTGAGATGCGGAGTTGGTGATTGGATTATCTCTGCATGTGTAGTTCCCACCCTGAAGCATGGAGGAGGAGGTGTGACGGTGTGCTTTGCTGGTGACACTGTCTGTAATTTATTTAGAATTCAAGGCACACTTAACCATCATGGCTACCACAGCATTCTCAAGCGATATGCCATCCCATCTGGTTTGCGCTTAGTGGGACTATCATTTGTTTTTCAACAGGACAATGACCCAACACACCTCCAGGCTGTGTAGGGTCTAAGTGTATTTGACCAAGAAGGAGAGTGATGGAGAGCTACATCAGATGACCTGGCCTCCAAAATCACCCAACCTCAAGCCAATTGAAATGGTTTGGGATGAGTTGGACCGCGGAGTGAAGGAAAAGTAGCCAACAAGTGCTCAGCATGTGTGGGAACTTCTTCAAGACGGTTGAAAAAGCATTACTCATGAAGCTGGTTGAGAGAATGCCAAGAGTGTACAAAGCTGTCAAGGCTAAGGGTGATTTTGAACAATCAAGAATAAAATATATTTTGATTTGTTTAACACTTTCTTGCTTACTACATGATTCCATATGTGTTATGTCATAGTTTTGATGTCTTCACTATTATTCACTATTAGGGGCGTGAATCTGAAAACCAGTCCGTATCTGGTGTGACCACCGTTTACCTCATGTAGCACGACACATCTCCTTCACATGGAGTTGATCAGACTGTTGACTGTGGCCTGTGGAATGCTGTCCCACTCCTCTTCAACGGCTGTCCAAAGTTGATGGATATTTGCGGGAACTGGAACATGCTGCCGTACGTGGTCCATCCAGAGCATCACAAACTGGCTCAATGAGTGACATGTCTGGTGAGAATACAGGCCATGGAAGAACTGGGACATTTTTTTAGATTCCTGGAATTATGTACAGATCCTTGCGACATGGGGCCGTGCATTATCATACTGAACATGAGGCGATGGAGGCGGATGAATGCCATGACAATGGGCGTCAGGATCACACCACGGTATCTCTGTGCATTTAAATGGCCATTGATAAAAACGCAATTGTGTTCGTTGTCCATAGCTTATGCCTGCCCATACCATAACCCCACCACCACCATTGGGCACTCTGTTCACAACGTTGAACAGCAAACCGCACACCCACACGACGACATACACATACGTGGTCTGCGGTTGTGAGACCGGTTGGGTGTACTGGTAAATTCTCTAAAACGACAGAGGCGTTTGCACTCTCCCTCAAAACGTGAGATATCTGTGGCATTGTGTTGTGTGACAAACTGCACATTTTAGAGTGGCCTTTTATTGTGTAATGATCATGCTGTTTAATCAGATTCTTGATATGCCACACCTGTTATGTCGATGGATTGTCTTGGCAAAGGAGAAATGCTCACTAACAGGGATCTAAACAAATTTGTGCACAAAATGTGAGAGAGATAAGCTTTTTGTGCATATGGAACATTTCTGGGATCTTTTATTTCAGCTCATGAAACATGGGACCAACACTATACGATTATATTTTTGTTTAGTGTATATGTGATGGGATTTATAGACAATATGGACGGTATATGGATTGAATATCTAGTATATCTGAATAGTATATGTACAGAAATAGTTCAATAGGATAGGCTTTGACTAGAATACAGTACATACATATGAAGTGGATAAAACAGTATGTAAACATTTTTAGTGACCAGTGTTCCATGACTATGTACATAGAGCAGCATCCTATAAGGTGCCTTGTAGAGTAAAATGACTGCTTTAGAGGTTCCAGTGTAAAAGGCAGAAAATATTTATTTTTTTCAAAATAAATAGAAAGAAATATGATTTCTATTATTTTTATTTTATGACTTCGGTGACAAATGGATCAAGAAACAGGAGTGTTTGTACGGTCTTTTCTGATATTGCCTTGTTTTCGATGTTTAGTCGACCGTGTTCTGTGTTGACTTTGGAAGTCTGACAAATTTTGCTCAAGATGGCCCAGGTTGGCTCAAGTTGTGTTTGCTCTGTCTATTTACACTGGGTTTCTAGATTCTCACAGGTACATGGGCAGATGCGGCCAACGGGGTGAGTGGCACGGGCTCCGAGGTTTAACTCAGCCGCTGGAATGCAAACATGCACGGAACCCAACTCTTTCAACACCTGGCTGCACCTGCCTGTCCAGTCAGTGACATACTGATGCTCTGCTCTGGCCATCTGTGGTCACCTCAGCACAACCACTCAACAGCACGTCTCCCTCACTTCATTTCCTTATGTCTAGTGTATGGGTAGCATTGTTCTCCATGCGCTTTCCTGTATGGAAAGTTACATTCAGTCAAACAGGTCCAGTGAAGTTAGGGATTTCTTGTTCGATATGTTTTCATTAAGTAGAGCATTGAAACATTCAAGATTTATTTACTATTTTCCTAGCCAATGATGGCCTGGTTTCTTTCCATCACAGCTTCCCTACCAAGATGATGGTCCAGTGCTCCTGTCTCCCCTAACACTGGTTTCGGGTGTTGCGATCTGATAATATTAGTCTGGCCATGATGTTTTAGATGTAAGGCCCAGACAGAGCAATACACTTCGACACTCATGAGGCTGAGGAGAGGAACAGAGAGAAAGAGAGAGGAAGGAACTGAGTGTGGGTTAGTGTGTGTGCGTGCATGTGACGTTTACTTTATGAGGCACAGTCAGCTCTAAAGCGTGGAAAATCTGCAATAACGTTTTATTAAAACAAAAAGAAGGAGTCTTTGTGTTATGGTGGGAAGGGCATTGATCGGTCTTGGTCAACCACAAAACACAAAAAGGCATGGCCATTTAACACTGATCACGTTTAAATGTTGATAGTGAACACAGAAGAAGGCGTGTCTCAGTTCTGTAGGGTGAGAAACCAAACAAAGATAGCAGTCCAGGATTACTGGTTATAGTACGTTAATTCAAACAACATGATATATCATAAGGTTGTAATATTACAGTCCTACAGTGAAAAGAAAAAAAGTCCTAGATTTCTCTAAAGGCTCCATTATATTTCCAGAGAATAAACCAGGCAAGTGGAAAGACGGCTTGTCATCAGTCTCGGACCCAAGGTTGCTTCCTCTATGACAGGTGTTTAACCTTTGAACCCATTACATTGTGAGAAGTTTGGTGTGGCATAAGGGTTTATTGATCCACAGACGCAGCTGATGTATGCACAATATAGCAACACGCGCGCCGCGCTCGCACACAGCCACGCACAAACATGCACGCTGTGCACTTTTCTGTTCAAGCTCCATGAATCTGCCTACACTCGCCACCTGCTTCCCACATCAAAGAGCAATTAGAGCATAACAACATTGACAACACTATTTTACCAGTAAGTTGGTATTTGTCCTCTCCGACTCTCTTTGTCTATAGTTTTCCTGTTATTCACCAGATTGTGACTGTCTGCTTTGTTCCACTTGCTGCTCCAGTGACTTCAGTGTACTCTGCATTGCTACATCAGATAGCTTACTCAACTAACATGAAGCATCCAGAGACTGCATTTGAATACGAGAGGAAATAGCATGGTTCTGTGCACAAAGCATTTAGATAAAAGTCATAAAGCATCAGATAAAGTTTCTGCATGCGTTATTTGCTTAAGGCAATACTGTGTATGGCTGTGGGCTTGTATCTACTATAAGGGCTTCCAGAATGTGGGTGTCTGGGTGTGTTTGTGTGGGATTGTGTGTGAACTCAGTGGAGCGCATGTGTTTCAACTAGACAGTCACAGGGAGCGACGGGGGGGTCTAGGGGCTACTTCAGGGAGAGGCCCTCTTCACTCAGCAGCCATTCTTTAGTCGGGTGGGTGATGTTCACGTCTTAGGCACTAGTGGTGCGCGGGTAAGCAGTTTGTTCACCTGCACCCCCGCAACCGCCCAACTAGATGTGAAAATCTGAGGCCTGCACCCAACCCTAACCGCAAATATAGACAATGCCCTATAAGCTACAGTCAATGACTGAAAAATTTTTTTTGGACAGGGGTTGCAGGACTTTTTTTGTGTGCCTGATTTAAATATGTTTCTGCTTGTAATTCCCAACATTTTGGCAGGCTATTTGTTAGTCAACTTGTCTATTCTTAGATACATGCAGCTTCTGTTCTGTCATTATATGATGCCCTAGAATAACTGAACAAAACCCCTGCTGAACAGAATAATATCATAAAGCTGGGTAGCCATTTGATTAGCTGTTCAGGAGTCTTATGGCTTGGGGGTAAAAACTGTGGAGAAGCCTTTTTGTCCTAGACTTGGCACTCCGGTACCGCTTGCCTTGCGGTAGTAGAGAGAAAAGTCTATGACTGGGGTGGCTGTGGTCTTTGACAATTTTTAGAGCCTTCCTCTGACACCGCCTGGTTTAGAGGTTCTGGATGGCAGGCAGCTTAGCCCCAGTGATGTACTGGGCCGTTCTCTCTACCCTCTGTAGTGCCTTGCTGTCGGAGGCCGTACCAGGCAGTGATGCAACCTGTAACTCACATCGTTCAGTCTCCTCAGGACTTTAAATGGCCCCACAAACTGCGGACCCAGCTTCCGGCAGGGCAGGAGGAGGGGCAGGTTTCGGGTCGAGAGCCAGACCCTCACTGCGGTGACGGTCTGTGCTGGCTTTCTGGCGCAGCACGGGGCGCTGAAGGTGAACATGAGCGGCGTCCCATGTCTCCTCCGTGCGCCGGAACCAGTCGTCCACCGCAGGAGCCTCGGTCTGACTCTGATGCCAAGGAGCCAGAACCGGCTGATACCCCAGTACGCACTGGAAGGGGGAGAGGTTAGTGGAGGAGTGGCGGAGCGAGTTCTGGGACATCTCTGCCCAGGGCACGAACGCCCGACCGATGCCTGGATGATCAGAGGAGGGTGACGTGTGGGCCCAATAGATCAGCCGCTCAGGGACAGCAGACGGAATGTCTGCGTCCAGCTTCCAGACTACCTGCGCCACCAGGCAGGAAGCCGGGATTATTGAGGTGGGAACCACGGGCCACTCCTCTGTGTCATACAGCCGGGACTGTGCGTCTGCCTTAGCGTTCTGGGAACCCGGTCTGTAGGAAAGGGTGAAAATAAAACGGGTGAAAAACATGGCCCACCTTGCCTGACGAGGGTTCAGTCTCCACGCCGCCCGGATGTACTCCAGATTGCGGTGGTCAGTCCAGATGAGAAAAGGGTGTTTAGCCCCCTCAAGCCAATGTCTCCACGCCTTCAAACCTTGACGACAGCCAACAGCTCCCGGTCAGCCCACGGCTGAGCTTCCTTGAGAAGAAGGCACAGGGGTGGAGCTTTGGCGGCTCCTATCCCAGCCTCGGACGCATCCACCTCCACTATGAACGCCAAAGAGGGATCCGGATGGGCCAGCACGGGAGCCGAGGTAAACAGAGCCCTCGGATAAACCTCCGGTAGTAATTGTCAAACCCTAGAAACCGCTGCACCTCCTTTACGTGGTGGGAGTCGGCCAATTACACACAGCTGAAATGCGGTCACTCTCCATTTCCACCCCTGAGGCGGAAATGCGGTACCCTAGGAAGGAGACAGACTGTTGGAAGTACAGGCATTTCTCTGCCTTGAGGTACAGGTCCTGCTCCAATAGACGACCAAGCACCCTGCGCACTAGGGACACATGCTCGTGCAGGTGCCTGAAAATCTCATCTACAAAGGCTTGGAAGACTGATGGAGCATTCATCAACCCGTACAGCATGACGAGGTACTCATAATGCCCTGAGGTAGTACTAAAAGCCGTCTTACACTCGTCTCCCTCCCGGATACGCACCAGGTTGTAAGCACTCCACAGGTCCAGTTTTGTGAAGAAACGCTCCCCGTGAAATTATTCCACCGCCGTACCGATGAGAGGTTGTGGGTAACAAAACCACACTGTGATTGAATTTAGACCTCTATAATCAATGCACGAATGCAGACCTCCCTCCTTCTTCTTCACAAAAAAGAAGCTTGAGGAGACGGGTGACGTGGACGGGCGAATGTACCCCTGCCCCAGAGATTCAGTGACATATGTCTCCATAGCCACTGTCTCCTCCTGGGACAATGGGTACACGTGACTCCTAGGAAGTGCAGCATTCTTATCGCGCAGTCCCCTCGACGATGGGGTGGTAATTGGGTCGCCTTCTTCTTACAGAAGGCGATAGCCAAATCAGCATATTCAGAGGGAATGCGCACGGCTCCTGCTGATTCCATTGTACAGGTGCGGGATTCTGTCACGGCTGGCGAGGTGTGTAGAGAGGAATCAGGCGCAGAGAGCAGAGAGGTCCAGGGGAAAGATGCAAATTTAATGCGGCACCAAAAGTAAATGCGCAGGGTGCAAACACTGACCAACCCAAAACAACGGGTAAAATGGTCCAGAGCACAAACACCAACGACACAACGTGAACATCAAAATAATCCCACACAACAAAGGGGCGGGTTCCACGCGCTAAATAGGGAAGCAAATCAAGCACACACAAAATAGGAACAGGTGTATTAGCATAGTCGGCGCTACACAAAACGCACAAAGAAAATATAAAACATTCATTACCTTTGACAATCTTCTTTGTTGGCACTCCTAGATGTCCCATAAACATCACTATTGGGTCTTTTTTTCGATTAAATCGGTCCATATATAGCCTAGATATCGATCTATGAAGACTGTGTGATCAAGGAAAAAAACAGCGTTTTATAACGCAACGTCATTTTTTAAAATGAAAAAAGTCGACGATAAACTTTCACAAAACCCTTCGAAATACTTTTGTAATGCAACTTTAGGTATTAGTGAACGTTAAAAATATTTCAAATTGATCACGGGGCGATCTATATTCAATAGCTCCATGTCTTCAAATCATTTCAGGATATTTCAAGACCAAAACACCCGGACGGAGACCGGAAGAAATGGGCTGTCTCTTCTTCGTTTGACCAAGAAACAAAGCCTAGGCAATTGACAAGACTGGTGACATCGTGTGGAAGCTGTAGGAATTGCAATCTCGGCTCCAGGTAATGTGGTTTCCATTCAACAATACATTCAAGTGGCGCATTGATATATTTTCCCATTTTCAGTGATCAGATTTTCCTGCGCTTTTCGATGAAACGCACGTTCTGTTATAGTCACAGCCGTGATTTAACCAGTTTTAGAAACGTCTGAGTGTTTTCTATCCACACATACTAATCATATCCATATACTATATTCCTGGCATGAGTAGCAGGGCGCTGAAATGTTGCGCGATTTTTAACAGAATGTTCGAAAAAGTAGGGGGTAGGATCAACAGGTTAATGCAATCGCTGTGTCAGAATTCAAAAAAAGTTAACGGAAAAAGCATAATCTGAGAACGGCGCTCAGAACCCAAAACAGCCAGAGGAATATCCACCATTTTGGAATCAACAAAGTTAGAAACAACACCATAAATATTCACTTACCTTTGATGATCTTCATCAGAAGGCACTCCCAAGAATCCCAGTTCGACAATAAATGACTGATTTGTTCCATAAAATTCCATCATTTATGTCCAAATAGCCACTTGTTGTTAGCGTGTTCAGCCCAGTAATCCATCTTCATGAGGCGCAGGCACTTCATCCAGACAAAAACTCGAACAGTTCCGTTATGTCAAACATTGTATGGAATCAATCTTTAGGATGTTTTTAACATAAAACATCAATAATGTTCCAACCGGAGAATTCCTTTGTCTTCAGAAAATCACTGGAACGAGAAGTAACTCTGTCGGGAGCGCGCGTCATGAGACAAAGGCTCCCTGCCAGACCACTGACTCAAAGAGGTCACATGAACTCTTCCTTTATAGTAGAATTCTCAAACCAGTCGAGGTTGACACCTAGTGGAAGCCTAGGGAGTGCAACCTCATCCATCCAATGTGTATTCGGTAGGCCAAGCTTTGCAAAACTATAAACCTCAGATGTCCCACTTCCTGGTTGGATTCAAACAGTTTTAGAAACCTCAGAGTGTTTTCTATCCAATACTAATAATAATATGCATATATTAGCATCTGGGACAGAGTAGGAGGCAATTCACTCTGGGCACGCTATTCATTCAAAAGTGAAAATGCTGCCCCCTATCCCAAAAAAGGTTAATTGCAAAACCAACGGCATAAAGAAATAACCAACATGGGTACAAAACCCGACGCGCACCAGTAAACATGTGCACAAGCACTTACAACAAACAATTCCACACAAAGACATAGGTTAAATACACAACAATTAACAAGGGAAATGAAAACCAGGTGTGTAGGAAAACAAGAAAAAACAAATGGAAAGTGTAAAGTGTGTATTAACGATGGCTAGAAGACCGGTGACGCCGACCACCGCCGCCTCAGTGAATTGACGTAAACTTTTCTGCCCTTTCCCAAAAACATTATTTGGTGATTGGCTGTGTATGCTATTTGGCCTACAGTTAAGCCCTAAAGCTTAGGTTTACGCACTAATACAAAAAAATGTACCCTATATAAATTGCACAATAATTATACATTTGATATATTTATACTTTTTTCTAAAGCCACTCGCCTGCCCTTCAGTCACACAATGACCCTAAACCCATCTGCCCGGGGGATATAACCATGGGGACTGAGTCAACCCGCACATCACTATTATTCACGTTAACTCTTTGTGTTGAGGCCCAGCAAACATGAACTGGTGCGCACGCAGATACGCATTGATAAACTGACGCACACGATCAAACTCAAACATACAGTATACACACATACATGCAGGTGGGCACAAAGATACACACACACACACTCGCAAATCATACATCACGTGAACAAACATGGATGAACACCCAGCATGGCTCGTAAAGTCTGCTCATGGGTTGATGATCATACTCTGATCCATTTCATCTTGTTCATGTTACACCACCTCTTCATCGATCACTGACTCGCATCTGGGTTGATCCCCTGCCTTCTCAATTTTCATTAGATTTTCTTTGTCCACGGGTGTCAAAGCAACTGGATAAAATCTATATGGTCTGTTATTGGATTGGAGTATGTTGCTCTACCGCGGTGGAATTCAATTCACTAATCAAATCAAATTGTATTGGTTGCATACACATATTTAGCCGGTGTTATTGCAGTGTAGCGAAATGCTTCTATTCCTAGCTCCAACAGTGCAATAATATTGTGGAATAATAGTGACGACATCATCACTATGAAATAACACATATGGAATCATGTAGTGAGCAAAAAAGTGTTAAATAAATCAAAATATATTTTATATTTGAGATTCTTCAAAGAAGCCACCCACAGCTTTGCACACTCTTGGCATTCTCTCAACCAGTTTCATCTGGAATGCTTTTTCAACAGTCTTAAAGGAGTTCCGACATATGCTGAAAACTTGTTGGCTGCTTTCCCTTCACTCTGTGGTCCAACTCATTCTAAACCATCTCACTTGGGTTGAGTTCGGGTGGTTGAGTTCGGGTGATTGAGTTCCAGGTCATCTGATGCAGCTCTCCATCACTCTCCTTCTTGGTCAAATAGCCCTTACACAGCCTGGAGGTCGTTGGCCTGTTGAAAAACAAATGATAGTCCCTGTAAACGCAAACCAGATGGGATTGCGTATCGCTGCAGAATGCTGTGGTAGCCATGATGGTTAAGCGTCCCTTGAATTCTAAATAAATCACCAACTATATATATATATATATATGAATGAGAGAGAGAGAGAGAGAGAGAGAGAGAGAGAGAGAGAGAGAGGTACTGAGAACCTAGCTGGCTGTATGGATGGGGACAGTATATCTGGAGAGAGCCATGATTCCGTGACACAGAGTTGTTACAGTCCCTGATGTCTCTCTGGAAGGAGATCCTCATCCTGAGCTTGTCTACTTTATTGTCCAGGGACTGAACATAAGCAAGTAATATACTCGGAAGAGGTGGATGGTATGCACGCCTCCTGAGTCATACTAAAAGTCCACTCCGAATAACTCTTCTTGGCTGGCAGCATCTTGGAGCAGCCTCTGGGATAAGTGGAATTGCCTTGGGGGGTACGAACAAAAGATCCAATTCAGGAAAGTCGTAATTCTGGTTGAGTTACCATCGCTCTAATTTCCAAAAGTTCTTGTCAGCTGTATGTAATAATGCAAAAAAACTTTGGAGCTAATAAAGTGACAAAAAAATACTGCAAATTCGCTTAGGATACAGGAACCAGGCAACCATGTCTATCGGCGCCATCGGACTCATTGGAAACCCTGCACTAAAGGGAACAGACTCGGTCCTGGGGACCCCAAGAGGTGGACATTTTAGTTTTTTCCCTAGCACTACACAGCAGCTTCAAATAATCAGCTAATCTTCAAGCTTTGATAATTTGAATCAGCTGTGTAGTGTTAGGGCAAAAAGCCCAAACCTGCACGGCATGGGGTCCCCAGGGAAACGTTGCTTTAGTGAAATGAAACATTCTTGTAGTTTAGGCCTATTCATCTATATATCATTATAATATATCATAATATATATCATAATATCATTATTCATTATTTTTATATTATTTTTATATTTTTTCATATTGTTTTAAGAGATTTTTTAAATATATACTATATATTTATATATAGTATATATAAACAAATTAACCCCTATGGAGGACAAATCTGTAAAAAAGGAAAGATATTTGTCCTCCGAAGAGGGGGAGTGATGGAGGGGTTAATATTCATATTTATATATATATATATATATATATATATATATATAGTATATATTTTAAATATAGTATATATATATTATATATCTTAAAAAATGAACCCCTCCATCACTCCCCCTCTTTGGAGGACAAATATATTTCCCTTTTTACAGCTTTTTTGGTACATATACATGCATTTTCCATATATATCTTCCATATATATTTTGCATACATATTTTAGATACATGGTACTTTTATATACAGTTGAAGTTGGAAGTTTACATACACTTAGGTTGGAGTCATTAGAACTCAAACACAACAAATTTCTTGTTAACAAACTCGTTTTGGCAAGTCTACTTTGTGCATGTCACAAGTAATTTTTCCAAATATTGTTTACAGACAGATTATTTCACTTATAATTCACTGTATCACAATTCCAGTGGGTCAGAGGTTTACATACACTAAGTTGACTGTGTCTTTAAACAGCTTGGAAAATTCCAGAAAATGATGTCATGGCTTTAGAAGCTTCTGATAGGCTAATTAACATCATTTGAGTCAATTGGAGGTATACCTGTGGATGTATTTTAAGGCCTACCTTCAAACTCAGTGCCTTTTTGCTTGACATCATGGAAAAATCAAAATAATGGTACTGCATGGTACTGTTCACAAAAAGCTTATCTCTCTAACATTTTGTGTGCACATTTTTTTTTACATTCCTATTGGTGAGCATTTCTCCTTTGCCAAGATTATCCATCTACCTGACATGTGTGGTATACCTTGTGCTGGAGACAATAAAAGGACACTCTAAAATGTGCAGTTTTGTTACACAACACAATGCCACAGATGTCTCAAGTTTTGAGGGACCGTGCAAATGGCATGCTGATTGCAGAAATGTCCACCATGGCTGTTGCCACAGAATGTAATATTAGTTTCTCTACCATAAGCCTCCTCCAACGTTGTTTTCGAGAATTTGGCCTCACAACCGCAGACCATGTGTAACCACGTCAGCCCAGGACCTCCACATCCAACTTCTTCACCTGAGACCAACCACCTGGACAGCTGATGAAACTGAGGAGTATTTCTGTCTGTATTAAATCCCTTTTGTGGGGAAAAACTCATTCTGATTGGCTGGGCCTGGCTCCCCAGTGGGTGGGCCTGGCTCCCATGGCTCCCATGGTTCCCAGTCATGTGAAATGCATAGATTAGGGCCTAAATGAATTTTTTTCAATTGACTGATTTCCTTATGAACTATAACTCAGTAAAATCGTTGAAATTGCTGCATGTTGAGTTTATATTTTTGTTCAGTATAGCATGGCTCTGGCCAAACGTCCTTACTACGTAGAAATAGGGTGCTATTTGGGACTGAGCCAAAGCAGCAACAGCCGTGCATGGTACTGTTTACATTTGGTTGAGTAGAGGTGAGTCTGTCTGGGGGCTGCATGGCTGTGAAGGAGATTGTTTGTTCTGTTCCCCATGTTCAAATCTCTGTTCACCCTCTAACTATTGGTACAAAGAGGGCAGGGGTTAAACTGTCTTTAACGCTTCCTGTGAAGGATTACTCTGCGTGCATGTCTAGGTGTAGAAAGTGTTTATGTTCCACCCGTGTGCCCGAAAAGACTGTTAAGGGTTTGTGTGTGTGTGTGTGTGTGTGTGTGTGTACTGGCGTGTTTCATGCATGTGTGTTTCTTTGTCTGTGTTGGTGACTGGAGTGATCAACAGTATGTGTGGGTTGGTGTGTGGGGTTGGTGAGTGGGGTTTGTTTCACTTTGTTGTGTAAAAGTGAAAAACATCCCTGTATCCCATCCCAGCTGTGTTCCTCTCTAAGAACCCGGGATTAACGGAACCCACGAAACATCAGCGCGATATGTCGAATGCCCTGAATATCCTGCGAAACCCTCTCCTCTCCTGATGTGAACTGGGACACACACACACACACAGACAGACAGACAGACAGACAGACAGACAGACAGACAGACAGACAGACAGACAGACAGACAGACAGACAGACAGACAGACAGACAGACAGACAGACAGACAGACAGACAGACACAGACAGACAGACAGACAGACAGACAGACAGACAGACAGACAGACAGACAGACAGACAGAGACAGACAGACAGACAGACACAGACAGACAGACAGACAGACAGACAGACAGACAGACAGACAGACAGACAGACAGACAGACAGACAGACAGACAGACAGACAGACAGACAGACAGACAGACAGACAGACAGACAGACAGACAGACAGACAGACAGACAGACAGACAGACAGACAGACAGACAGACAGACAGACAGACAGACAGACAGACAGACAGACAGACAGACAGACAGACAGACAGACAGACAGACAGACAGACAGACAGACAGACAGACAGACAGACAGACAGACAGACAGACAGACAGACAGACAGACAGACAGACAGACAGACAGACAGACAGACAGACAGACAGACAGACAGACAGACAGACAGACAGACAGACAGACAGACAGACAGACAGACAGACAGACAGACAGACAGACAGACAGACAGACAGACAGACAGACAGACAGACAGACTCAGACAGACAGACTCACACACACACACACACACACAACACACAAGCATGCAAAGAATCACATTGTATACGTAGCTACCGATTTGAAAATGAAGACAATCCTTTTATCTTTGGAGTTGTGCTATGGGGTTTGTCCTGGTTTTGATAGTCCAGCTCCTTTGCGGCAGAGCTCCTTGGAGGAAACACTGAAGGGAGTTAACCCTTTAACTCCTGTACGGTTCACACTCTACTCAAAGTAAGCAACGTTGAACACAGAGTGGTGTCACAGTGTCATACTGTTGGTTCATTTTTTGTTTCCCACTTAAACCAGCCTTGACTGTGCCCACTCGCCCTGTGGTGCCGAGCTCCATGCAAAACACACATATATACACTCACAAAATATCACACACAGCGGGGCCAGAGTTTGCAGACACAGAGGCCTCAGTGCTCTCATGTAGAGGGAACAGCGGCACAGAATTTATTCAGCCAGCTAAAGCTAAAGCACTGTGAATGTTTCGCCCGGCGGAGCAGGAGCACAGGCTGAGTGATGTAATCATGCCAGTCGTTAGTATCGGGTAGAAAACGGTGTACTGTAGAGGCAAGGGGAACAAGCACAGAATTCTTTATTTATTATAGAGAGGCAGAGAGTGGAGGGGCGAGAGAGAGAAATATGGACGAGAGAGACAGTAGTGACAGGTGATCTCACAATTTGCCCCTAATACCCTCACCTCTGTCTACCTACATGCCCTCCCCTCTCAGCGCCATCTCATTCCCCCTCTCCCCCTCCTCTTCTCCCGTTCCTCACCCCTGCTGTGTCCCAAATGGGCCAGAGTCTGACTACCTAAGTCACTTTCCAGACCCACTTTCTCCCTGAGTCCTGCCTGCCGGATGCAATATTCATGTCGAGGCCTACTCCCACTAGGGAGTTGGCTGTGTGTGTGTATGTCGGTGCGTACGTGTGTCAGGCCGGGGGCGGTGGGGGAGCCACTCCTGACTGTGGGGCTGAGGGGGGAGAGATAGTAATGGAGGAGGAGGACACCTGGAGCTTCTGTTTTGATGTTTTTTACCTCCATTATTTAAACTGTGCTGCTATGCCCGAACAGCCCCAACGCATCTGAGCCATGCTGAAACTGATGTGAGGATGTTGGGTGTTCTGTAAAGTCCTGCCCCTGTTTATATCGCCCTCCTCCCCAGCCCACTCCCCCCTGGCCCCCCTCTCTCTGGCCCGCGGGACCAAAGAGACTCACTCACACAGGAAGATCTACCAGGCCAATAGCTCTGAGAAATCCCCACTAGAAACCCATTTTAAGGCTGTGAGTTACTGAACAGAAAGTCCAGAAGTTGCTCTGCCATTGTAATGTTTCCTACCTGGGAACAGGCTATCCAGAGATACTTGCTGCAGTTGTACACCTGGTACATCTGAAGTCCATGTGTCTGGCTCTGTTGGCAACAGTGAGAGTCATGGGGTTACACAAGGGACTAGTTGTTCCTTTGTGTACTGTAAGATGATGAGCTGGCAGCTGTTGTCTCAGTACAGACGTGTGTGTGTGTGTGTGTGTGTGTGTGTGTGTGTGTGTGTGTGTGTGTGTGTGTGTGTGCGTGCGTGCGTGCGTGCGTGCGTGCGTGCGTGCGTGCGTGCGTGCGTGCGTGCGTGCGTGTGTGTGTGGATGTTAGTGTTTCAGAGTGTCAGGTTGAATCTGTGTTCATTAGTGTTCCAGAGTGTCAGGTTGAATCTATGTTCAGAATCCTTCCACTGTGCAAGTGTTGTAAACACATTGCTCGTCTAGAGAGAGGCCCGGGGTGAGAGGAGCAGCTCTTCACAACATAACTGCGACATTCACACCTTACATGACATTACAAGGCAACAAGAGACGCTGTAACACCGTCTTAAAAGAGACCAACTACTCCGCACAGTGCAACACAATGCTTAAAAACTGTTATTTCCTCTCCTGCCACACTTGTTCCCTCAACACTACTTCACAGCACTGAGGTTGACTCTGCTTTAAACACAATCAAAGGATTCAATGGATTTTATTCCCTTTTTCCTCTCTTTCTATATTTTTTTCTTTCTTTCTCCCTGTGAGATGACCGAGCTGTTCAAGCGATGAGGGAGGAGGCGGAACAGATCGGGTTTGATCCAGATTTAAACTTCCGAAAAGGTCAACTTCCTGGATTTGTCTTGGAAAGCGCTTGGACATTGTTAGAGGCAAACAAAGTGTGGAGTGGAGTGGAGCAGCGTGTTGTTCTCAATTCACAGCCACTGTCGCCCCACATTTGTGGGTGTGGAGAGACTCATAATGTGTCATGATTTTTATGACAATAAAGGTGTTCATGATGTGGTGGGGGACCTTAGTTTGTCAGGGTTTGTCACCACAGCAGGAGGGGTGACAGAGAGAGCTCTTCTGGGAAACGGGCCTTTTTCTTTTAGATTACTATGACTGTGACATGTGGTTGTTGTAACTGTAAGTTGCTCAGATAAGAGTGTCTGCTAAATGACTCAAATTTAATGTAAATGTGTCATATCAGATCAAATGTTTATGTTTACAACCATTTGAATATTTAGGCTACCTGCAAAATGGCCTAAGAAGGCTGTCATTAGTGTTTTACAGGTAGTCAGTCAGTGTTGGGCAATGGTCTTCATTTAGTGCAGTTGCTCCTATTCCTCCATCATATCAGATCAAATGTTTATCAATTCCTCCCCGGACTGATAAGTGATTCAATTTAATGTTAATCCAGAGCACTTAACCACTCATGTTAAGACAAGCAGCAACGCTTGTGATATCCAGTTCTTACTTTTTTGCTACTTTCACTTCTACAGTGCCCCCCCCCCCCCCCCCCCATAGTGGGTAGCCTATATCTCTGGTTCTTTGGTTTTGCCCCCTCTCTCCTCTCTCTCTCAGTATGGAACATGCCTCTGACCCTACAGAATGGTGCTCACTGTATTAGCAGGCCAACATAAACAGTCTCCAGCATGGCCCATCAGTCAGCAGTGCTGCCCCCCCCCTGAACCCCTTCTGCCACCTCCATCCCCAGCCTCTCTCTCTCTCTCTCTCTCTCTCTCTCTCTCAGAGACAACTTTCACTGGGGCCCCAGAAATGTGCAGGCAGCTGAGTAATGCTGGGCCTTAGCCACCATCACCACCCTAACACCCCATACACCTCTATCTGAGACCCATGCTACACCTTCACCTCTAGCCACTTCCCCCTCTCACTAACCCTAACCCTGTAAAGCTTCTATAAACCACTTGAAACATTCATCCTCTGTTCCCTTACTGCACGTATAGCAAATTCCCTCCACACCTCTAACCCCCACTGCCACCCCCTACCTCTGGGGGAGGGAGGGAGAGACTGGGAGAGAAGGAGGGAGTGGGAGAGAGAGATGACTTTGAGTACACAAATACCTCTCCCTCTCTAGCGTAAATCATTACGTACTCTTGGCACTCCTCTTGTTCAGCTCAACCTGACCTTGCTGTCATTATGCGGCTGTCTGTCTCTCCCTAGCATTGCGGCTGCCTGTCTTGAGTGACGGCTGCTCACTGGCTTTAAGAGGGGCCCGTGGCTCAGCTCTGAGCTGCAACAGATCCATTCAGCCGGGAGAGGTTTATTGACGGATGGATGATATCCCATAGAAGTTGGCCTGGCTTGCCACCTCACCACCAGGCGCCTGCTGCCACCTCCGAGAGACACGCACCCAGATAAGGTGACAGGAAGTGGCAGCAGACAGGGGGAGGGGGGAGCGAGGGGTAGAGGGAGGAAACAGAGGGAGGGGAGAATGATTGTGTCGAAAACATCACAAAGGGAGAGTGTAGAAAAGGGTAGAGAGAGAGTGTGAAAGGAGAGAGAGTGGAAGGAGATAGAGAAAGATATGGGGTAGAATGTTAAACTAGAGCGTGGGAGGGGGACAGGGGGGAGAGCAGGGTAGACCTGCCCATGCTGCAGTGTGTGTGAGGGAATCAGAGTGCCAGGTGAATCCCAGACAGCACAGCGCTCTAACTATCTACCACCAGGTAACGCCGTTCAAGCACTCATTTCATGCTCCACTGAGATCCACCTTCTCTTCCCTCCTCCACCTTTCCCTTGTTCACTTTCTATTGCTTAGCCACACTCTCTCCTCACTCAATCCTTTCTTGCGCTCTGAATGTGTCATCTCACTGTGTTCTTGCACCTACACTGCTCATCTTCCCACTCTCACACCTCACACGCTTTACTTCACGTGCGCACGCATGTACGCACACACACACACACACACACACACACACACACACACACACACACACACACACACACACACACACACACACACACACACACACACACACACACACATCAAATCAAATCAAAACAAATGTATTTGTCACATACACATGGTTAGCAGATGTCAATGCGAGTGTAGCGAAATGCTTGTGCTTCTTCGTTCCGACAATGCAGTAATAACCAACGAGTAATCTAACTAACAATTCCAAAACTACTACCTTATACACACAAGTGTAGAGGGATAAAGAATATGTACATAAAGATATATGAATGAGTGATGGTACAGAACGGCATAGGCAAGATGCAGTAGATGGTATCGAGTACAGTATATACATATGAGATGGGTAATATAGGGTATGTAAACAAAGTGGCATAGTTTAAAGTGGCTAGTGATACATGTATTACATAAAGATGCAGTAGATGATATAGAGTACAGTATATACGTATACATATGAGATGAATAATGTAGGGTATGTAAACATTATATTAAGTAGCATTGTTTAAAGTGGCTAGTGATATATTTTACATCAGTTCCCATCAATTCCCATTATTAAAGTGGCTGGTGTTGAGTCAGTGTGTTGGCAGCAGCCACTCAATGTTAGTGGTGGCTGTTTAACAGTCTGATGGCCTTGAGATAGAAGCTGTTTTTCAGTCTCTCGGTCCCAGCTTTGATGCACCTGTACTGACCTCGCCTTCTGGATGATAGCGGGGTGAACAGGCAGTGGCTCGGGTGGTTGTTGACCTTGATGATCTTTATGGCCTTCCTGTGACATCGGGTGGTGTAGGTGTCCTGGAGGACAGGTAGTTTGCCCCCGGTGATGCGTTGTGCAGACCTCATTACCCTCTGGAGAGCCTTACGGTTGTGGGCGGAGCAGTTGCCATACCAGGCGGTGATACAGCCCGATAGGATGCTCTCGATTGTGCATCTGTAGAAGTTTTTGCTTTTGGTGACAAGACAAATTTCTTCAGCCTCCTGAGGTTGAAGAGGCGCTGCTGCGCCTTCTTCACGATGCTGTCTGTGTGGGTGGACCAATTCAGTTTGTCTGTGATGTGTACGCCGAGGAACTTAAAACTTACTACCCTCTCCACTACTGTCCCATCGATGTGGATAGGGGGGTGTTCCCTCTGCTGTTTCCTGAAGTCCACAATCATCTCCTTAGTTTTGTTGACGTTGAGTGTGAGGTTATTTTCCTGACACCACACTCCGAGGGCCCTCACCTCCTCCCTGTAGACCGTCTCGTCGTTGTTGGTAATCAAGCCTACCACTGTTGTGTCGTCCGCAAACTTGATGATTGAGTTGGAGGCGTGCGTGGCCACACAGTCATGGGTGAACAGGGAGTACAGGAGAGGGCTCAGAACGCACCATTTTGGGGCCCCAGTGTTGAGGATCAGCGGGGTGGAGATGTTCAGGGTACTATGGTGTTAAATGCTGAGCTGTAGTCGATGAACAGCATTCTCACATAAGTATTCCTCTTGTCCAGAGGGGTTAGGGCAGTGTGCAGTGTGGTTGAGATTGCATCGTCTGTGGACCTATTTGGGCGGTAAACAAATTGGAGTGGGTCTAGGGTGTCAGGTAGGGTGGAGGTGATATGGTCCTTGACTAGTCTCTCAAAGCACTTCATGATGACGGAAGTGAGTGCTACGGGGCGGTAGTCGTTTAGCTCAGTTTCCTTAGCTTTCTTGGGAACAGGAACAATGGTGACCCTTTTGAAGCATGTGGGAACAGCAGACTGGGATAAGGATTGATTGAATATGTCCGTAAACACACCAGCCAGCTGGTCTGCGCATGCTCTGAGGGCGCGGCTGGGGATGCCGTCTGGGTCTGCAGCCTTGCGAGGGTTAACACGTTTAAATGTTTTACTCACCTCGGCTGCAGTGAAGGAGAGTCCGCATGTTTTGGTTGCTGGCCGTGTCAGTGGCACTGTATTGTCCTCAAAGCGGGCAAAAAAGTTATTTAGTCTGCCTGGGTTTTCTTTTTGTAATCCGTGATTGACTGTAGACCCTGCCACATACCTCTTGTGTCTGAGCCGTTGAATTGCGATTCTACTTTGTCTCTATACTGAGGCTTAGCTTGTTTGATTGCCTTGCGGAGGGAATAGCTACACTGTTTGTATTTGGTCATGTTTCCGGTCACCTTGCCCTGATTAAAAGCAGTGGTTCGCGCTTTCAGTTTCACGCGAATGCTGCCATCAATCCAAGGTTTCTGGTTTGGGAATGTTTTAATCGTTGCTATGGGAACGATATCTTCAACGCACGTTCTAATGAACTCGCTCACCGAATCAGCGTATTCGTCAATGTTGTTGTTTGTCAATGTTGTTGTTTGACGCAATATGAAACATATCCCAGTCCACGTGATGGAAGCAGTCTTGGAGCGTGGAATCAGATTGGTCGGACCAGCGTTGAACAGACCTCAGCGTGGGAGCTTCTTGTTTTAGCTTCTGTCTGTAGGCAGGGAGCAACAAAATGGAGTTGTCACGCTAAACTTGAATAAATGATGACAAACAGGGAATCAGCTCATATATATTTCATTGGGGGGCCAGAGGGTTGGGGTTGTGTGTGTCGGGGGTGTGAGGGCATCGCTGTCCCTCTGGCATCATGCTGGGCTTTGCGTGTTGTTGGTACCAGCAGCCAGTCACAGCATTCCTCATGCTTCCCAGAAACAGTTTGGAAGAGTTTGTGCATATATTATGACAACATTTTGTGACATTTATGTTCGATATGGACTTCCGTGAGGGTGTTTCAGGCACACGAAAAATTTTCTGGAAGCAAGCCGAAGCCGAAGTCCAGACCCCTTAGTTGGTGAACAGTAGGGATTCTTCAATAAAGTCTTTGTTGTCATTCAACGAGAGACAACTCTTTTTCATGCACATTTTTTCACTGAGAAATACTGCACCAAACATCTTAGTTGGATGTAAAATTGCGCTACTAAGATCTCTGAAAAAACATCAATTTATGACAGATTTCTTGAGTATTCTTCGATAAATTCAGACTATTTTGAAGAAGTGTATACTGGCTACGGCAACTCAAAATGGACAAACAGTACTACTTCTGCTTTTTTCTCTGTCTTTTAAGGGAGTATGCGAACACAATCGTTTGGCCAGCCAAACTGAAGCATTCTGATGCCTTCACCCTCCACACGGTCTGTCAATCTCATAAACACATACCTCTCCTTTTGTCTTTTGTTGTCTCTCTTCTCCCCTTCTGTTATACACCCTTCTCTTTTTTTGGACCTCTTTTCTTAAGGTGACAATTTATCCGTATGTTATTGCCTACTCTATCTTGGTGTATTGATATATGAATCGGGTTTAGATTCGGCAGCTTACAATGATAAATTAGTTTTAATTAGACAGTCATCGATTGGATAGTGTGGGCCAATACATCATGGCGGTGTACATTTGTCAGATCATTCAGCATGGGCCTCAGCAATGTTTGGAGTTGGACTGTCTGAAGAGACCAATAAGAGAGGGGGAGGAAGTGGGAGTTCGACCTGTCCTGAAGAGGCCTGAGATTAGAGCCTGGGACTCAGTCAACACCGATCCCCTAGGCAGGTCAGAGCAGCCATGTCCCTGTACAGGTTTGCTTGTGCCTTGGGATCATGTATACTGTGCTAATGCCTATACAAATAAATAGTAGCCTAATGGCAATGTACAATATGGCAAACTTAGCAAACGAGACATTTGTGCTAAGTGCATTGGGGCCGCCATCTTTATGGACCCATTCTACAAATTTCTCCATTGAGCCGAGATACATTTTTGCATTTTTAAAGCAAATTTCCTGCAATTCTTCACATTTTGCCATGCACCTGAGAGAACATTTACCAGTTTTAAAGTTAGTTTCCTGCAATTCTAGAAATTTTTTCAGTGCTAATTCTGTGTTATTTTGCTCAAACAAAGTAGCAAAATGAATACTGCTAAATTCATTGTTTTGGGAATTTTCAATTCTCTCTTTATTTTACCTTTATTTAACTAGGCAAGTAAGTTAAGAACAAATTCTTATTTTCAATGACGGCCTAGGAACAGTGGGTTAACTGCCTGTTCAGGGGCAGAACGACAGATTTGTACCTTGTCAGCTCGGGGGTTTGAATTTGCAACCTTCCGGTTACTAGTCAAGAGGCTACCCTGCCGCCCCTACTGTGTAGCTTTTATTTGAGACATTTTTTGCTCTCAAAGATTATATTATTCAAGAATATACAGGTCCATTATCTTTTCTACATACTTTATATCTGGTTTTAGCCGTTTAAGTTTACCCTGAAAGCGTTTTTCCATCCTGGAAATTAATTTCCCCAAAATATGTATTATTATTTATTTATTTGAATCTGTTTGGACAAAAATGGCTAGGAGGACCGCCCAAGGATTACAATGACAGGAAAATACCTGCCTACTTGCCTACAAATGGCTTGGGTAGTCTTCCATGGTCAATGATCGATTGGGATTGTGCCCTGCCAGAATGGTTCTGAGGACATTGGGGTTTCTCTGGAAAGTGTTTGAATGCAGCAGGTCCCTGGGGTTTCTCTGTGAAGTGTCAGGACCATGGGGTTTCTCTGGAAAGTGTTTCAATGCACCAATTTGTGTTGTCAGTAATCCTGAGTGACAGGAATCCACGTTAAGCTCACCACCACCAGCAAGGAATGAGAGATCCAGAGACCTGCCTGTCGAGAGAGAGAGAGAGAGAGAGAGAGAGAGAGAGAGAGAGAGAGAGGCCAGCAATGTTTCTTTACAAGTGCCCCATGATTCCTAGCTGCCAGGGCTCATTGGCACTTGCCATGATTGACAGAACAAACTTGACCCTTAGCTGTAAACAATTTAGTAATGGCTCTACCCTCACTCTCTGACTGGTTGTGTTTGTGTGATGCATTTGTGTGAGAGAGAAATAGAGAGGAGGGGACAGGGAAGAGAGAGAAAAATATGGTGTGTGTAGTATGGAAGTTTGTGGACAACATTCTAAGTGGTTTTCCTCAGGCACCAGTCATCCATACTATGCTGATGGGTCTAGGGTCTCATACATACACACTGTCCCCAACCCAAACTGTTGTAGAGGAAATCAGTGCCACGGTTTCAGATATCTTCCACCAGCCATGAGTGTGCTGTGTCATTGTATACGCAGTGATTCAATGTACTGTTGGATGGATCCTAGGAGGGAGAGAGAACGAGAGCAATAGCGAGAGAGGAGAGCGACTGACATAAAGGGTGCTTTGTGATCGACAGGGATTAGTATGTGGTGGGAAGGCAGTGTTGTGTGTGGAGAGTCTAATTAGTGTAATTACGGAAGCAGGTACTAACTGGAGCGTCTCAGTCTGACATGGCCCTGACAGGGCTCTGTGTGTGTGGATCCAGTGGTGTGCTGTTAGATGGGGCCCAGCCCACTGCCTGCCTTCCTGCGAGGCAAAAACAAATGGTCCGCCTCTCGCTGCCTTGTTAACATCATTAAAAACAGGAATGAGGAGCACAAAGGCTGGTCCTGCTGGCTGTCTAACGAAGGACCAGCGCTGTCACTCCAACACCATCTGTCCCTGACTCGCCTCGTACTTTAACACAAGTTTCACAGCCAGCCCTTGAAACTGAGATTCACAAATAACGAAGTGTGTGAAAAGTGTGTTGATTTCACATAGAACAGACAGGAATCAGTTCTAACCCTCTGTAGGCTTATAGTTCATTCATACTCAGTAGTATTTCATCTGACCAATCAGGATTCCCCAAAAAAGGGCAGTTCAGCCACAAACCCTTTAATGCAGGTCAAGGTATTTACATCTCTTAAGCATGTTTCTCAAGTCCTCAGGTTTCCCCTCCAGGCGTGTCTGTCTCTAGGGAGCGACATTAAGGAAAGTGAAAACGTGCCCCAGACCTCCTCCTGTCACTCACAGCTGATTGACAGACATACATCTATAAGGAGAGGGCTCCCAGAGGACCAGGGTCAGAGCCTGTGGGTGGGTGATTTCCAGTCACATTGGCTGATGAGTACCTGACTGCTATGACTCTTTTGAGAAGGCAGTGGGACTAAGTTGTGTATCTTTTCTCCCTCCTTTATTTTCTCCACTATTTTTCCCATCCCTTGTGCAGGAAGGCACTCCCCCCTCACTGCCTTAGAGAACTGAGGAAATCGTGTGCAGTTTGTAAATAAGGTCTGTCAGTAGGATTACACTTCTCTGAAATTGGATTTTCCCCAGCTACAATAGTCTATTGTGATTTTCCACCTTGCATTATATCACCCAGCACCACTGGCAGGCAGGCTGATTGATCAATGAATGCACATTAATGCTAGAGTACTGTCGGCTGTAGCTGTTGTCAAGAGATGGATGGAGAGACAGAGGAGGATGGAGGGAATGAGAAAGAGAGATTATCATTGACTCTACTATGCAGTCATTAAAAGGAGGTTCCCAGGATCGGTACAGCACAGCCTAATTGGGTGCAAGAAAGGCTTCTGGAATCAATTGGTGGGGGGATGAACGGGGGGTGGAGGGGTGAACGGGGGATGGCGGGATGAACGGGGGGATGGAGGGATGAACGGGGGGAAGGGGTATCACAGATGGAATTAAAGTCGTGCCGCCTGAAGGTAGCAGCGTCTATACTGGAATCGATTTAGGAGGCTGGAAGATATTGGTAGAGTCAGCCAGGCAGTCTGGACCCACTCACCCCCCTCACCTCTCCACCCCTCCCTTCTAACTTCTGGCTTCAGTCCTCTGCTTTCCAGATCAGTCAGACGCTCTCACATCAGGATCATCTCATGCTGGTAGTGATTGTGGTGGGCAATTCTGGAATGGGTGTTACGGAACATTTTTTCTACTGTATTAAATAAAACTTGAATATATTTATTAGTAGTCTAGACTCTTAAATGAATGTGTACTGCAACTCAGGACTTGACTAAGGCTGAATATTTCAATAAAAACCGAGGTCTCCAAAATAATATTGTATGAATACCAAGATGTTCCAAAGGCCTTTTGAAAATAGATTTGTATTATGTTATCGCCACAATGTACGTTTTTAAGACACAAAACATGAACAAATGAAATACAGTTTACAATTATTTGTTTCAAATACCACCCTTGACCTTCCTGAACTCCTCCCGATCAAAATGGCCCATAAATAAACCACAGTCCATAGAGTTGGACAATGTAACTTAGTCAAGTGGATCTGGGATGAAGAAGTATGCGGATAGAGGGTGATTACAGTAATTGACGTTGATCTTTTCATCTGTCCTCCTTGGTCAGTAACCGGAAAATATAACGATTGGATTGCATTTGTGGTTTCTGAAAGGGAACCTACTCTCTCTCTCTTGACGAGGCGAGCTGTCCTTGGCCCCAGTGGAAGGGTAATTGTCAGCCGTGGTGAGGCTCTTATCTACTCTGAAGGGTGTTTTTAGAGGAACAGAGGATAAAAGCTCTTCAGAGGTTTTTTCTCCACCTATATTTATACCAACCACGAGCCAAATGTGTATCTGTATGAGTACATGTTATATGTTTGAGAGAGAGAAAAAGAGAGAGAGAGAGAATCCTCTTATGGGTCCTGGAGGAGGCCTGTTTTGTAGAGAACAGACGTGTCTGTAGAATGGAAATAGTGTACAACAACAACAACGAGGTCTAATGCACATAGCTGTTTTAGTGTACATTTATGTCTGCTATAACAGCCTGGGTTTATCGCGGCCGGCATGTTTTTGCTCAATTGAGTCGCAGGGTAAGAGAGTGCCCATGTACACTCTCTCGCTCTCTCCCTCCTTCCTCTCTCTCTCTCTCTCTCTCTCTCTCTCTCTCCCTTCCTCTCCCTCCCTCCTTCCTCTCACACACACACACACACACACACACACACACACACACACACACACACACACACACACACACACACACACACACACACACACACACACACACACACACATACACACACACACACACATACACACACACACACACACACACCCTCTGTCTCTCTCTCTCTCTCTCTCTGTGTTTTATGGCCTTGGATGGAGACTGTTTAATCGCCCCTGGCTGATTTGACTGTTGTTGTTTGCTGTCTGTGTGAATTGCAGGTTGCAGGGTGCTAAGTAACACAGGGGCACATTAATTGAGCCCTCAGCGGCTTTTCCCGCTCCCTAAAACAGATGCATTTCACTGTCTTATCAATCCAAGACACATATTTCCATATTTTTCCAATATACTGATTGTGTTTGTCACAACAAATGGCTCCCTGTTGTAGTTGATGTGAATATACGTGAAAAGCAGACACAAGGCCTAATGGTTTTTATATATTAGACACAGCACGGTACACAGACAGAAAGCCATTGCCCCCTCCCTCACCTCTCCTGGAGACACACAACTACCGTTGAGTTAGGGCCGTGGGTCTCGTCTCGCTGCGTGAGTTTAGTCTAAACGGCGCTAGACCGGAAGGGTCCCGCTCACTGGAGCACCATCAGCTCATCTTACCCTCCTCTGAAAGCATCTGAATTATTCAGCACCATGTGGGCCTGGTCTCAGAGTCAGTTCCTCCTGCAGCGGGAGCTCCACCAGTGAACAGTGAGAGGAAACATCTCTCTGTGCGTGCCGGGCCAGAGTATCCAGCGGACGAGCACCACGGACACTCCTGTCAGCTCTCATCCCCGAAACCCACGGCACAATTAACGCCATGACACGCTGTCACTTGGAGGAAAGAGGCTCTTCTGGAAAGCGTAGAGTTGAACGAGTCCACCGGTGGCCTGAGTGACATTAAAAATGACATGGCCTCAAGGGAGAAGACCACTAGGAGAAATAGCTGTGGCTAAATATCTCTATTTCTACTCTTTTATTTGCAGATCAAGTCACACTTTCAGCCCGATATGTGCCTGTAACTTCGTCTCTATTCCTCAGTACTAATTAGCCGCTGTTATAAACATTGTATTCATTTTGGGATTGTGGGGGGTGGACTGTGGAGACATGAATCGGTCATCATGTTTAGTTATGTGACCCAGGAGCTCGCTGCGGTGCTGGGCTCAGTGATGAAAAGAGCCTCAGATGTAATGTGAATGTAGATATAAATCAGCCTGGTGGTGGAGGGGCCTGTAATGACAGGGCCCTGGTCAACAGTAGTGCACTGTATAAGGAAAAGGGTGCTATTTGGGATGGAGCCTAGAACTCTGCTCTTGCTCAGTGAGCAGAGAGAAAGCAGAGAAGATTCCCAATGAAAACCCATTGAAAAGAGAGTAACCTCAAAAGATCTGAATGGTTTGTCGTCAGGGTTTCGCCTGCTAAATAAGTTCTGTTATACTCACAGACATGATTCAAAAACTTTTAGAAACTTCAGAGTGTTTTCTATCCAAATCTACTAATAATATGCATATCTTATCTTCTGGGGATGAGTAGCAGGCAGTTGAATTTGGGCATGCATTTCATCCGGACGTGAAAATACTGCCCCTTGTAACCAAGAAGTTAAGTGGGGAAACAACATTTTTTCCCAGCATTTTCATTTGCATGACTGATCAAAAGTCGTTTTCTCTCTCTAGTCCCTCTGCGGCAGACATTTGGTGAGCAATCTGTTTGGAACATCAAATCACAATTGAATTACAGTATAGAATTGCAATACATATCGTATCGGCACCAAGGTATCATGATAGTATCGTATTGTGAAGTCCCTGGCAATTCCCAGCCCTACACTACACAATACACATTCTGTTCCCGGACTCCGCACTGAGGACCACATCATTCGCCTGGGGGGGTAGGAGGGGCCCGACGGGAGGGGCCCCCCATCAAGGTGGTGTATACGGAGTCTGTGTCTGGTTTTGTGAGCCCCCTGTATGTGTACACGCCACGGTGCTGTGTGTGTGTGTGTGTGTGTGTGTGTGTGTGTGTGTGTGTGTGTGTGTGTGTGTGTGTGTGTGTGTGTGTGTGTGTGTGTGTGTGTGTGTGTGTGTGTGTGTGTTTGTGTGTGTGCGTGCGTGCGTGCGTGCGTTTTGGATGATTTTGTGTGTGCACTCTCCTCTCAAATGATGTTCTCAAGGACAGGCGGTGTGAAGGGAGTGTCCTTGAGCTATACAGATGAATTCACTCCTTTATTGAATCGGGCATGTAACTGTGAATGGGGTGTATAGGCTACGGGACGGGAGAGAAAGCACCAGTGTCAGTCCATTATTGGAGAACTCTGCTGTGTGTTGTGTTCCTGCCATGTAACTTGTCTTGTAGCGTGTCATTTTCCCTCCCATCCCCCCACATCCCTTTCTCTCTCCCCTGGCAGGCAGGATGAGGGTACCACTGTACTGTAGCTCTGTGGTTAAGGTGTTGAGTGCTGACTGCTGTCACAGAAGGAGGGGGGAAAGCTGTGGGAAGAAACAAAACCATCTCAGGCCATTGATTCCCATCGGCCAGAGAGAGAGGGAGGGATGAGGATGGAGAAATGGCGAGAAAGAGGGAGAGAAAAGCTGGGCGAGAGAAGGAGAGAAAACAAGTGTATTCACACAGAGAGAACAGGGGGGGTGTTTGACTGTCTTCCTCCCCTGATGCTGCCTGTTCAGGGCTGATCAGTGATCAGGGACTGTGAACCACAGTGATCTCACAGTGGTATATCTGTCAATGTCAGCTCAATGTTTCTCCCCTCCCAACCCATGGCAGTGGCCAGGCAGCACACAGTGTACCTAGATCAGATCAGTAATCAGAGCACTTTCCAGCAGAACCTCCATCTGCGCTGCTCTCCTCCTCTCCTCATGCACCCAGCCAGTGTCCTAGCAGGCAGGCAACTCACAGGCGGGCAGGCAGGCAGGTAGCTCGCAGGCAGGCAGTTCCCAGGGAAAGCAGCTCACAGGGAAGGCAGGTCACAGGGCAGGTAGCTCACATGGAAGGTGGCTCACAGGCAGGCAGTTCACAGGGAAAGCAGCTCACAGGGAAGGCAGGTCACAGGGCAGGTAGCTCACATGGAAGGTGGCTCACAGGCAGGCAGTTCACAGGGAAAGCAGCTCACAGGGAAGGCAGGTCACAGGGCAGGTAGCTCACATGGAAGGTAGCTCACAGGCAGGCAGTTCCCAGGGAAAGCAGCTCACAGGGAAGGCAGGTCACAGGGCAGGTAGCTCACATGGAAGGTAGCTCACAGGCAGGCAGTTCCCAGGGAAGGCAGCTCACAGGGAAGGCAGGTCACAGGGCAGGTAGCTCACATGGAAGGTAGCTCACAGGCAGGCAGTTCACAGGGAAAGCAGCTCACAGGGAAGGCAGGTCACAGGGCAGGTAGCTCACATGGAAGGTAGCTCACAGGCAGGCAGTTCACAGGGAAAGCAGCTCACAGGGAAGGCAGGTCACAGGGCAGGTAGCTCACATGGAAGGTAGCTCACAGGCAGGCAGTTCACAGGGAAAGCAGCTCACAGGGAAGGCAGGTCACAGGGCAGGTAGCTCACATGGAAGGTAGCTCACAGGCAGGCAGTTCACAGGGAAAGCAGCTCACAGGGAAGGCAGGTCACAGGGCAGGTAGCTCACATGGAAGGTAGCTCACAGGCAGGCAGTTCACAGGGAAAGCAGCTCACAGGGAAGGTAGCTCACAGGCAGGCAGTTCACAGGGAAAGCAGCTCACAGGGAAGGTAGCTCACAGGCAGGCAGTTCACAGGGAAGGCAGCTCACAGGGAAGTCAGGTCACAGGGCAGGTAGCTCACATGGAAGGTAGCTCACAGGCAGACTGGAAGGCTGTTGAATATGTATTACTTAATCAGGGTGATTGACGGAGTGGCATTTCCCTCTGATGGGAGATGGAAAGATTTCTCTCTCTGTCTCTTTCCTCTCTCTCTTCCTGGGGTGTAGCTGTTCCCACACTGTCATTAGCTTTCTAGCTAAGTGACATTAAGTCTGTGCAGTGCGATCTCCCTAAGCCGCTGCAGCCTCCATCTCAGAGCTGTAATTGTTTCTGTTTTTCCCGGGTTGTCTGAATGAACTTGTCATCCCTCCAGCCTCTCTTCCTCTTCCCCCTGCTCCCCCCTCCCTCCTCCTGCTCCTCCTCTCTGCAGCCAGGCCCTATAAAGGTCCAGAAACGTAGGCTATTTGTCGCAGGGTTGTGTTCGCCGCCCCCTAAGCCCCCCGCTCAGTTTTATTTCAGCAGTGGGAATTGGCAGCACAAAGTGCAGCATGAAAAACAGAGGGCAGAAAGTCATTTTTTTTGTTCAATTGCAGCTCTCAAACCCTGACATCAGTATTCCACTCAGACCTGGAGTCTGACAAAAAGCGAAAAAGAGCAAAAGCGAGGGACGGAGAGGGGGGCGAGGGACGGGCAGAGAGAGACAGGCGAACATTGAAGTCTTTTGATTGCAAATTGTAAATGCGCCTCTCCCTCCATCCCCCTCTCTCTCTTTCTCTCACCATCTTGTTTCAAAGCAGAAGGGACTCAAGCTGTAGGTGAAATAAATCACTGGCAGCCTGGGCGAGGAAGGAGAAAGGGAGGGAAGGAGGGGTGGGTATACAGGATGGAAAGAAAGAGGCGCTTTAGTTCTGACTTCTGCTTTTGTGTTGGCCTTCACCGTGAGATGACCCCTGCTCTGTTTGTGCTTGTTTTCACAGAGCCCAGCCGCTTCTCCAAACATAAAGAGACTCCCACATCCCCAGAGAAGACAACCTTCCATTGACAGGTGAGTGACGGGGGTAGCGTCCTGACGAGGAACAGACAATGAGGGACAGGGGGTGTTGCTGCTGTGAGGGGGGGGTTGGTCTTGATGAGAGGAGGGGGTGTCTCTGCCTCTCTGTCTCTGTCTGTCTTAACACCCCTGCTAGCTAGGCTGAATCCCTCTGACAGTGTCAGTGGTGGCTGCAGAGAGCTCTCGCCAACTCTGCGCTCTCACACAACACAGAATAGAGTAATTTGTCAGGGGGATGGACGGACGACGGCAGTGCTCCGAGTCAGCACTGGGGGTGGGGTTGGCTTTGGGGCGAGCCTGTCAGAAGTGACAGAGAGAGAGAGAAAAGGGGGAAGAGCGATGGAGGAGTAAAGAATTTTGGGACGTGGGGTTGATGGTCGGTGTGGGATCTAGGGTGTTGTGGGTGTGCCCTCCGCCCCCTCCCATGACGACATCCCTGCGTGGCACAGCTGGACCCGCTGAGGGGTAGGAACAGGAGTCTCACATTTCTGATTAATGATGGAGTATGGTCTCAGACAATGTGCACGATTTGGACTAAATATCTATACTGAACAAAAATATAAACGCAACATATGAAGTGTTGATCCCATGTTTCATGAGCTGAAATCAAAGATCCCAGAAACGTTCCATATGCACAAAAAGCTTATTTCTCAAAAATGTTGTGCACAGATTTGTTCACATCCCTGTTAGTGAGCATCTCTCCTTTGCCATGAAAATCCATCTACCTGACAGGTGTGGCATATCAAGAAGCTGATTAAATGGCATGATCGTTACACAGGTGCACCTTGTGCTGGGGACAATAAAAGGCCACTCTAAAATGTGCAGTTTTGTCTCACAACACAATGCTTAAGATGACTCAGGTTTTGAGGGTGCGCGCAAAACTGACGGGCCGCCCCCCAGGTGGTAAGGGTAAGCAACAACACATCTAAACACAGGGGCCCCTCAGGGATGCATGCTTAATCCCCTGTGTTGAATAGGGTGTTTTTCATGTGGCCAAAGTGCTTAGTGCCAATCAGGTCTTTGAGACACATCTTCTGATTAAAACCGCATGCCTTGTCAAAAGGACATTAGCTTGATGTACAAAAATGGCCAGGGTCTATAAAGGTTCATATCAAACCGTAAATGAAAAATGCTGCCAACATGCCAAACTTTCCAGCTGCGGTCTTGAATATTCAGTACCGTCCGTAAGAGGGAAGCTAACGTGTGTGTGTGTGTTTGTGTGTGTGTTTTTCCCGGTACTGGTACTCCCGGTATATTTATTTATTTATTTCACCTTTATTTAACCAGGTAAGCAAGTTGAGAACAAGTTCTCATTTACAATTGCGACCTGGCCAAGATAAAGCAAAGCAGTTCGACACATACAACGACACAGAGTTACACATGGAGTAAAACAAACATACAGTCAATAATACAGTAAAAAAAAACAAGTCTATATACAATGTGAGCAAATTAGGTGAGAAGGGAGGTAAAGGCAAAAAAGGCCATGGTGGCAAAGTAAATACAATATAGCAAGTAAAACACTGGAATGGTAGTTTTGCAATGGAAGAATGTGCAAAGTAGAAATAAAAATAATGGGGTGCAAAGGAGCAAAATAAATAAATAAATTAAATACAGTTGGGAAAGAGGTAGTTGTTTGGGCTAAATTATAGGTGGGCTATGTACAGGTGCAGTAATCTGTAAGATGCTCTGACAGTTGGTGCTTAAAGCTAGTGAGGGAGATAAGTGTTTCCAATTTAAGAGATTTTTGTAGTTCGTTCCAGTCATTGGCAGCAGAGAACTGGAAGGAGAGGCGGCCAAAGAAAGAATTGGTTTTGGGGGTGACTAGAGAGATATACCTGCTGGAGCGTGTGCTACAGGTGGGAGATGCTATGGTGACCAGCGAGCTGAGATAAGGGGGACTTTACCTAGCAGGGTCTTGTAGATGACATGGAGCCAGTGGGTTTGGCGACGAGTATGAAGCGAGGGCCAGCCAACGAGAGCGTACAGGTCGCAATGGTGGGTAGTATATGGGGCTTTGGTGACAAAACGGATTGCACTGTGATAGACTGCATCCAATTTGTTGAGTAGGGTATTGGAGGCTATTTTGTAAATGACATCGCCAAAGTCGAGGATTGGTAGGATGGTCAATTTTACAAGGGTATGTTTGGCAGCATGAGTGAAGGATGCTTTGTTGCGAAATAGGAAGCCAATTCTAGATTTAACTTTGGATTGGAGATGTTTGATATGGGTCTGGAAGGAGAGTTTACAGTCTAACCAGACACCTAAGTATTTGTAGTTGTCCACGTATTCTAAGTCAGAGCCGTCCAGAGTAGTGATGTTGGACAGGCGGGTAGGTGCGGGTAGCGATCGGTTGAAGAGCATGCATTTAGTTTTACTTGTATTTAAGAGCAATTGGAGGCCACGGAAGGAGAGTTGTATGGCATTGAAGCTTGCCTGGAGGGTTGTTAACACAGTGTCCAAAGAAGGGCCGGAAGTATACAGAATGGTGTCGTCTGCGTAGAGGTGGATCAGAGACTCACCAGCAGCAAGAGCGACCTCATTGATGTATACAGAGAAGAGAGTCGGTCCAAGAATTGAACCCTGTGGCACCCCCATAGAGACTGCCAGAGGTCCGGACAGCAGAGCCTCCGATTTGACACACTGAACTCTATCAGAGAAGTAGTTGGTGAACCAGGCGAGGCAATCATTTGAGAAACCAAGGCTGTCGAGTCTGCCGATGAGGATGCGGTGGTTGACAGAGTCGAAAGCCTTGGCCAGATCAATGAATACGGCTGCACAGTAATGTTTCTTATCGATGGCGGTTAAGATATCGTTTAGGACCTTGAGCGTGGCTGAGGTGCACCCATGACCAGCTCTGAAACCAGATTGCATAGCAGAGAAGGTATGGTGAGATTCGAAATGGTCGGTAATCTGTTTGTTGACTTGGCTTTCAAGACCTTAGAAAGGCATGGTAGGATAGATATAGGTCTGTAACAGTTTGGGTCAAGAGTGTCCCCCCTTTGAAGAGGGGGATGACCGCAGCTGCTTTCCAATCTTTGGGAATCTCAGATGACACGAAAGAGAGGTTGAACAGGCTAGTAATAGGGGTGGCAACAATTTCGGCAGATAATTTTAGAAAGAAAGGGTCCAGATTGTCTAGCCCGGCTGATTTGTAGGGGTCCAGATTTTTCAGCTCTTTCAGAACTTCAGCTGAATGGATTTGGGAGAAGGAGAAATGGGGAAGGCTTGGGCGAGTTGCTGTTGGGGGTGCAGTGCTGTTGACCGGGGTAGGAGTTGCCAGGTGGAAAGCATGGCCAGCCGTAGAAAAATGCTTATTGAAATTCTCAATTATGGTGGATTTATCAGTGGTGACAGTGTTTCCTATCTTCAGTGCAGTGGGCAGCTGGGAGGAGGTGTTCTTATTCTCCATGGACTTTACAGTGTCCCAGAACTTTTTAGAGTTAGTGTTGCAGGAAGCAAATTTCTGCTTGAAAAAGCTAGCCTTGGCTTTTCTAACTGCCTGTGTGTAACGGTTTCTAGCTTCCCTGAACAGCTGCATATCACGGGGCTGTTCGATGCTAATGCAGAACGCCATAGGATGTTTTTGTGTTGGTTAAGGGCAGTCAGGTCTGGGGAGAACCAAGGGCTATATCTGTTCCTGGTTCTAATTTTCTTGAATGGGGCATGTTTATTTAAGATTGTTAGGAAGGCATTTTTAAAAAATATCCAGGCATCCTCTACTGACGGGATGAGATCAATATCCTTCCAGGACACCCCGGCCAGGTCGATTAGAAAGGCCTGCTCGCTGAAGTGTTTCAGGGAGCGTTTTACAGTGATGAGTGGAGGTCGTTTGACCGCTGACCCATTACGGATGCAGGCAATGAGGCAGTGATCGCTGAGATCTTGGTTGAAGACAGCAGAGGTGTATTTAGAGGGGAAGTTGGTTAGGATGATATCTATGAGGGTGCCCGTGTTTAAGGCTTTGGGGGGGTACCTGGTAGGTTCATTGATAATTTGTGTGAGATTGAGGGCATCAAGTTTAGATTGTAGGATGGCTGGGGTGTTAAGCATGTTCCAGTTTAGGTCGCCTAGCAGCACGAGCTCTGAAGATAGATGGGGGGCAATCAGTTCACATATGGTGTCCAGAGCACAGCTGGGGGCAGAGGGTGGTCTATAGCAGGCGGCAACGGTGAGAGACTTGTTTTTAGAGAGGTGGATTTTTAAAAGTAGAAGTTCAAATTGTTTGGGTACAGACCTGGATAGTAGGACAGAACTCTGCAGGCTATCTTTGCAGTAGATTGCAACACCGCCCCCTTTGGCAGTTCTATCTTGTCTGAAAATGTTGTAGCCATGATATTTTAACTTGTTATTGTTATTCACTGTGTATTTATTTATCTTTCACTCTGCATTGTTGGACCCATAAGTCAGCATTTCACTGTTAGTCTACACCTGTTGTTTACGAAGCGTGTGACACATAAAACTTGATTTGATTTCATGGGAGACAGAGAAAGAGAGATAAAGAGATGTATAAACAGGAAAGAAAAAGTGATGGCCAGATTATTAAAGTCACACACTCCCTCCCATTGTTTTGTCTTCTGTTGCGTTACCTAGTGTTGGCCAATAAGAGAGCTGGAAAGTTTCTCCACAAATCAGGCTCACTCAGCAGGTTACACAAATGGAACGTCTCATCCCATCCAAGATCTGATACATCATTAGCTTTTCCCCTCTGTTTGTTTTTGCTTTCTGTCGACTAGAGAAACAATTTCCACATAGCTTGTCCCATAGGGACGTTCGGTATGTAGGCAGTTGCTCTCCAGGCAGGTCACACCCGTTCTGTGAGAGCTACGCTCACTAACCTGCTCAGGCAGATGCAATTGTTTTCTTAGGCTCGGGAATTACAGTATCAGTGCTCTGCATCATATTGCAGCATTCCATTGGTAACATGATACATCTTTTCAATTCCATATTGTAGGGGTTTGTTAGCTCAGCAATAGTGCAGCACTTTTGTGTCGGAGCTGCAGAAACCCATAATTATTCATTTTGACACTTACCGTGGATGTCAAATTGACATAAAACAATATTGGAATATTTTATCGTTCCCTCAGTACCAGTGGCGGCCGTTGCCATTTAAGATGAGGGAGGATGATTCTTTTTTTTATGAGCATGGCCTTATATCTATTACAGCATACCGGATAGTGGAGCAGGTTGAGCGGTTCAAGTTCTGGGGGGTCCACATCACCAACAAGCTATCATGGTCCAAACACTCCAAGACAGTCGTGAAGAGGCATGACAATGTCTATTCCCCCATCAGAAGACTGAAAAGATTTGGCAGGGATGTTCTCTGTTCTCTGTTCTCTCCTCCTGTCACCTGTTCTCTCCTCCTGTCACCTGTTCTCTCCTCCTGTCACCTGTTCTCTCCTCCTGTCACCTGTTCTCTCCTCCTGTCACCTGTTCTCTCCTCTTGTCACCTGTTCTCTCCTCCTGTCACCTGTTCTCTCCTCCTGTCACCTGTTCTCTCCTCCTGTCACCTGTTCTCTCCTCTTGTCACCTGTTCTCTCCTCCTGTCACCTGTTCTCTCCTCCTGTCACCTGTTCTCTCCTCCTGTCACCTGTTCTCTCCTCCTGTCACCTGTTCTCTCCTCCTGTCACCTGTTCTCTCCTCTTGTCACCTGTTCTCTCCTCTTGTCACCTGTTCTCTCCTCTTGTCACCTGTTCTCTCCTCCTGTCACCTGTTCTCTCCTCCTGTCACCTGTTCTCTCCTCTTGTCACCTGTTCTCTCCTCCTGTCACCTGTTCTCTCCTCCTGTCACCTGTTCTCTCCTCCTGTCACCTGTTCTCTCCTCTTGTCACCTGTTCTCTCCTCCTGTCACCTGTTCTCTCCTCCTGTCACCTGTTCTCTCCTATTGTCACCTGTTCTCTCCTCCTGTCACCTGTTCTCTCCTCTTGTCACCTGTTCTCTCCTCTTGTCACCTGTTCTCTCCTCTTGTCACCTGTTCTCTCCTCCTGTCACCTGTTCTCTCCTCCTGTCACCTGTTCTCTCCTCCTGTCACCTGTTCTCTCCTCCTGTCACCTGTTCTCTCCTCTTGTCACCTGTTCTCTCCTCCTGTCACCTGTTCTCTCCTCCTGTCACCTGTTCTCTCCTCCTGTCACCTGTTCTCTTCGCCTGTTGACCTGTGGCTCTCTGTGACCAGGCGAAAAAACCTTTCCGAGCCAAACCTTCATATAATAACGTCATAGTCAACTAGAACTACTAAAACTAACACGTTAGTAAGCCTGCTACAATCATGCAGTACAGTGTTCAGTCAGAAAGCAGGTTAGCAGTTACACCGGCGGGCCCCGGTGGCAATAAATGAATTTACAACTTTCAAATTAGTGGATTCAGCTATTTCAGCCACACTCGTTGCTGACAGGTGTATAGAATCGAGGACACAGCCATGCAATCTCAATAGACTAACATTGGCAGTAGAAGAGAAGAGATTAGTGACTTTCAACGTGACACCGTCATAGGATGCCACCGCCCTGCTAGAGCTACCCTTGTCAACTGTAAGTGCTGTTATTGTGAAGCGTAAACGTCTAGGACCAACGACGGTTCAGCCGCGAGTTGGTAGGCCACACAAACAGAACGGGACCGTTGAGTGCTGAAGGGGGTAGTGCGTAAAAATCATCTGTCCTCAGTTGCAACACACACTACCGAGTTCCAAACTGCTGCTGGAAGCAACGTCAACGCTATAGCGGTTCTTTGGGAGCTTTATGAAATGGGTTTCCATGGCCGAGCAGCCGCATGCAAGCCTAAGATCACCATGCACAATGCTAGAGGTTGGCTGGAGTGGTGTAAAGCTTGCCGCCATTGCACAGTAGAAACGCATTCTCTGGAGTGATGAATCACGCTTCAACGACTGGCAGTCCGATGTACGAACCTAGGTTTGGCGGATGCCAGGAGAACGCTACCTGCCCCAATGCATAGTGCCAACTGTAGAGTTGGGGTCTGCCAGGGTCGTCTTTATGTGGTAACTAGTGGATGGGGTCAGATAGGGTTCTCTTTATGTGGTAAGTAGTGGATGGGGTCTGACAGGGTTGTCTTTACGTGGTAACTAGTGGATGGGGTCTGACAAGGTTGTCTTTATGTGGTAACTAGTGGATGGGGTGTGACAGGGTTATCTTTATGTGGTAACTAGTGGATGGGGTCTGACAGGGTGGTCTTTATGTGGTAGCTAGTGGATGGGGTCTGAAAGGGTTGTCTTTATGTGCTAACTAGTGGATGGGGTCTGACAGAGTTGTCTTTATGTGGTAACTAGTGGATGGGGTCAGACAGGGTTGTTTTTATGTGGTAACTAGTGGATGTGGTCTGACAGGGTTGTCTTTATGTGGTAACTAGTGGATGGGGTCAGACAGGGTTCTCTTTATGTGGTAACTAGTGGATGGGGTCTGAAAGGGTTGTCTTTATGTGCTAACTAGTGGATGGGGTCTGACATGGTTGTCTTTATGTAGTAACTAGTGGATGGGGTCTGACAGGGTTGTCTTTATGTAGTAACTAGTGGATGGGGTCTGACAGGGTTGTCTTTATGTAGTAACTAGTGGATGGGGTCTGACAGGGTTGTCTTTATGTGGTAACTAGTGGATGGGGTCAGACAGGGTTCTCTTTATGTGGTAACTAGTGGATGGGGTCTGACAGGGTTGTCTTAATGTGGTAACTAGTGGAAGGGACCAGACAGGGTTGTCTTTATGTGGTAGACGATGGGGTAAGATAGGGTTGTCTTTATGTGGTAACTAGTGGATGGGGTCAGATAGGGTTGTCTTTATGTGGTAGACGATGGGGTCTGACAGGGTTGTCTTTATGTGGTAACTAGTGGATGGGGTCTGACAGGGTTGTCTTTATGTGGTAGACGATGGGGTCTGACAGTGTTGTCTTTATGTGGTAACTAGTGGATGGGGTCTGACAGGGTTGTCTTTATGTGGTAGACGATGGGGTCTGACAGGGTTGTCTTTATGTGGTAACTAGTGGATGGGGTCTGACAGGGTTGTCTTTATGTGGTAACTAGTGGATGGGGTCTGACAGGGTTGTCTTTATGTGGTAACTAGTGGATGGGGTCTGACAGGGTTGTCTTTATGTGGTAACTAGTGGATGGGGTCTGACAGGGTTGTCTTTATGTGGTAACTAGTGGATGGGGTCTGACAGGGTTATCTTTATGTGGTAACTAGTGGATGGGGTCTGACAGGGTTGTCTTTATGTCGTAACTAGTGGATGGGGTCTGACAGGGTTGTCTTTATGTGGTAACTAGTGGATGGGGTCAGACAGGGTTCTCTTTATGTGGTAACTAGTGGATGGGGTCTGACAGGGTTGTCTTTATGTAGTAACTAGTGGATGGGGTCTGACAGGGTTATCTTTATGTGGTAACTAGTGGATGGGGTCTGATAAGGTTGTCTTTATGTGGTAACTAGTGGATGGGGTCTGACAGGGTTGTCTTTATGTGGTAACTAGAGGATGGGGTCTGACAGGGATGTCTTTATGTGGTAAAAAGAGGATGGGGTCTGATAGGGTAGTCTTTATGTGGTAACTAGAGGATAGGGTCTGATAGGGTTATCTTTATGTGGTAACATGTGGATGGAATCTGACAGGGTTGTCTTTATGTGGTAGACGATGGGGTCAGATAGGGTTGTCAATATGTGGTAGAAGATGGGGTCTGACAGGGTAGTCTTTTTGTGGTAACTATTGGAAGGGGTCAGATAGGGTTGTCTTTATGTGCAAACTAGCGGATGGGGTCTGATCGGGTAGTCTTTATGTGGTGTCTAGTGGATGGGGTCTACCAGGGTTCTCTTTATGTGGTAGAGGTTGGGGTCGGATAGGGTTGTCTTTCTGTGGTAACTAGAGGATGGGGTCTGACAGAGTTGTCTTTATATGGTAGACAATGGGGTCTGATAGGGTTGTCTTATGTTGTAATTAAGGATGGGGTCTGACAGAGGTGTCTTTATGTGGTGTCTAGAGGATGGGGTCTGACAGGGTTGTCTTTATGTGGTAGACAATGGGGTCTGATAGGGTTGTCTTATGTTGTAACTAAGGATGGGGTCTGACAGAGTTGTCTTTATGTGGTGTCTAGAGGATGGGGTCTGGCAGAGTTGTCTTTATGTGGTAGACAATGGGGTCTGATGTGGTCGTCTCATGTTGTAACTAAGGATGTGGTCTGACAGGGTTGTCTTTATGTGGTAGAAGATGGGGTCTGATTGGGTTGTCTTCATGTGGTAGTGGATTGGGTCTGACAGGGTTGTCTTTATGTGGTACAAGATGGGGTTTGACAGGGTTGTCTTTATGTGGTAGAAGATGGGGTCTGACAGGATTGTCTTCCTGTGGTAGTGGATGGGGTCTGACAAGGTTGTCTTTATGTGGTAGAAGATGAGGTCTGATAGGGTTGTCTTCATGTGGTAGTGGATTGGGTCTGACAGGGTTGTCTTTATTTGGTAGAAGATGTGGTCTGATAGGGTTGTCTTTATGTGGTAGAAGATGGGGTTTGACAGGGTTGTCTTTATGTGGTAGAAGATGGAGTCTGATAGGGTTATCTTATGTTGTAACTAGAGGATGGGGTCTGACAGGGTTGTCTTTATGTGGTAGAAGATGGGGTCTGATAGGGTCATCTTATGTTGTAACTAGAGAATGGGGTCTTACAGGGTTGTCTTTATGTGGTAGAAGATGGGGTCTGATAGGGTTGTGTTTATGTGGTAGAGGACGGGTCTGACAGGGTTGTCTTTATGTGGTAACTAGAGGATGGGGTCTGACAAGGTTGACTTTATGTGGTAGAAGATGGGGTCTGACAAGGTAGTCTTTATGTGGTGTCTAGAGGATGGGGTCTGATAGGGTGGTCAATATGTGGTAGAAGATGGGGTCTGATAAGGTAGTCTTTATGTGGTGTCTAGCAGATGGGGTCTGATAGGGTAGTATTTATGTGGTGACTAGTGGATGGGGTCTGCCAGGGTTCTCTTTATGTGGTAGAGGTTGGAGTCTGATAGGGTAGTCTTTATGTAGTAACTAGTGGAAGGGGTCAGATGGGGTTGTCTTTATGTGCAAACTAGCAATTGGGGTCTGATAGGGTAGTCTTTATGTGGTAACTAGAGGATGGGGTCAGATAGGGTTGTCTATATGTGGTAGAAGATGGGGTCTGACAGGGTAGTCTTTTTGTGGTAACTAGTTGAAGGGGTCAGATAGGGTTGTCTTTATGTGCAAACTAGAGGATGGGGTCTGATAGGGTAGTCTTTATGTGGTGTCTAGTGGATGGGGTCTACCAGGGTTCTCTTTATGTGGTAGAGGTTGGGGTCTGATAGGTTTGTCTTTCTGTGGTAACTAGAGGATGGGGTCTGACAGAGTTGTCTTTATATGGTAGACAATGGGGTCTGATAGGGTTGTCTTATGTTGTAACTAAGGATGGGGTCTGACAGAGTTGTCTTTATGTGGTGTCTAGAGGATGGGGTCTGATAGGGTTGTCTTTATGTGGTAGACAATGGGGTCTGATAGGGTTGTCTTATGTTGTAACTATGGATGGGGTCTGACAGAGTTGTCTTTATGTAGTGTCTAGAGGATGGGGTCTGGCAGAGTTGTCTTTATGTGGTAGACAATGGGGTCTGATGTGGTCGTCTTATGTTGTAACTAAGGATGGGGTCTGACAGGGTTGTCTTTATGTGGTAGAAGATGGGGTCTGATAGGGTTGTCTTCATGTGGTAGTGGATTGGGTCTGACAGGGTTGTCTTTATGTGGTACAAGATGGGGTTTGACAGGGTTGTCTTTATGAGGTAGAAGATGGGGTCTGACAGGATTGTCTTCATGTGGTAGTGGATGGGGTCTGACAGGGGTTGTCTTTATGTGGTAGAAGATGGGGTATGATAGGGGTGTCTTCATGTGGTAGTGGATTGGTTCTGACAGGGTTGTCTTTATGTGGTAGAAGATGTGGTCTGATAGGGTTGTCTTTATGTGGTAGAAGATGGGGTCTGATAGGGTCATCTTATGTTGTAACTAGAGGATGGGGTCTGACAGGGTTGTCTTTATGTGGAATTAGATGGGGTCTGACAGGGTTGTCTTTATGTGGTAGAAGATGGGGTCTGACAGGGTTGTCTTTATGTGGTAGAAGATGGGGTCTGATAAGGTTGTCTTTATGTGGTAGAAGATGGGGTCTGACAAGGTTGTCTTTATGTGGTGTCTAGAGGATGGGGTCTGATAGGGTTGTCAATATGTGGTAGAAGATGGGGTCTGATAAGGTAGTCTTTATGTGGTGTCTAGAGGATGGGGTCTGATAGGGTTGTCAATATGTGGTAGAAGATGGGGTCTGATAGGGTAGTCTTTATGTGGTGTCTAGCAGATGGGGTCTGATAGGGTTGTACTTATGTGGTGACTAGTGGATGGGGTCTGCAAGGGTTCTCTTTATGTGGTAGAGGTTGGAGTCTGATAGGCTAGTCTTTATGTAGTAACTAGTGGAAGGGGTCAGATGGGGTTGTCTTTATGTGCAAACTAGCAGATGGGGTCTGATAGGGTAGTTTTTATGTGGTGTCTAGGAGATGGGGTCTGGCAGGGTTGTCTTTATGTGGTGAAGGTTGGGGTCTGATAGGGTAGTCTTTATGTGGTAACTAGAGGACGGGGTCTGATAGAGTAGTCTTTATGTGGTATAGAATGGGGTCTGGTGGGGTCGTCTTATGTTGTAACTAAGGATGGGGTCTGACAAAGTTGTCTTTATGTGGTGTCTAGAGGATGGGGTCTGACAGAGTTGTCTTTCTGTGGTAGACAATGGGGTCTGATGTGGTTGTCTTATGCTGTAAGTAAGGATGGGGTCTGACAGGGTTGTCTTTATGTGGTAGAAGATGGGGTCTGACAGGGTTGTCTTTATGTGGTAGAGGATGGGGTCTGACAGGGTTGTCTTTATGTGGTAGTAAGATGGGGTCTGACAGGGTTGTCTTTATGTGGTAGAAGATGGGGTCTGACAAAGTTGTCTTTATGTGGTGACAATGGGGTCTGATGAAGATGGGGTCTGACAGGGTTGTCTTTATGTGGTAGAGGATGGGGTCTGACAGGGTTGTCTTTATGTGGTAGAAGATGGGGTCTGACAGGGTTGTCTTTAAGTGGTAGAAGATGGGGTCTGATAAGGTTGTCTTTATGTGGTAGAGGATGGGGTCTGACAGAGTCATCTTATGTTCTAACTAGAGTATGGGTTCTGACAAGGTTGTCTTTATGTTGTAGAAGATGGGGTCTGACAATGTTGTCTTTATGTGGTAGAAGATGGGGTCGGATAAGATTGTCTTTATGTGGTAGAAGATGGGGTCTGACAAGGTTGTCTTTATGTGGTAGAAGATGGGGTCTGATACGGTTGTCTTTATGTGGTAGAAGATGGGGTCGGATAAGATTGTCTTTATGTGGTAGAAGATTGGGTCTGATAAGGTTGTCTTTATGTGGTAGAAGATGGGGTCTGATAAGGTTATCTTTATGTGGTAGAAGATGGGGTCTGATAAGGTTATCTTTATGTGGTAGAAGATGGGGTCGGATAAGATTGTCTTTATGTGATAGAAGATGGGGTCTGATACGGTTGTCTTTATGTGGTAGAAGATGGGGTCTGATAAGGTTATCTTTATGTGGTAGAAGATGGGGTCGGATAAGATTGTCTTTATGTGGTAGAAGATGGGGTCGGATAAGATTGTCTTTATGTGATAGAAGATGGGGTCTGATACGGTTGTCTTTATGTGGTAGAAGATGGGGTCTGATACGGTTGTCTTTATGTGGTAGAAGATGGGGTCTGATAGGGTTATCTTTATGTGGTAGAAGATGGGGTCGGATAAGATTGTCTTTATGTGATAGAAGATGGGGTCGGATAAGATTGTCTTTATGTGATAGAAGATGGGGTCTGACCGGGTTCTTTTTTTTTCTCATTGAGGCTCCTTTCAGAAATATTGTAATGTTCTCTCAGAGTCTCACATTTCCCTGTTCACTGCTCACTAGTCCAACATTAATTTATTTGGTTGGTAAATGTAGAGGAAATTAATAAATAAATTAAACTCCCTCCCTGGGGCATGTCTTCTAAGTTTGTCCCTATAACAATAACTGAGATGTGTCGTGTGTGTGTTTCAGTCTGTGTCCATACAGTTATGTTTTGACATGTATTGATCCAGGGCTCGTTTTTAGTGGACCTTGATCATATTATTACAGTTTGAGAATATAAATGGCAATGGATCTTTAACAATAGCCCATGAACTACTGACCTGTGGGTTTGTGTATTTATGATGTGTTCTCTCTCTGTCCACCCAGTATATGGCAGACAAACTAGGACATCCCATGTTCCCCTGTCCTCTGGACTGCTGTCTCAGCCTGAATAGGGGGTGCAGTGATGCAGTACAGGGGAGAGGGGGGAGAGGGTTGATTACATGGGGCTGGTGCAACTACCAGGGGAGGAGAAAGATTTTGAGTGTCCCTGTCCTGCTATGCTGTGTGTATTTCAATGAGCCGGCGGGGAGGGCTGACCCCTCCTGCCATGATGTTTGTGTTACTATAGGGACCTGTACAGATTTATTAGCCGAGGCTTCATTTGTCATGGTAGTGGCACAGCGCTGGGGCTGCCGTGGAGACAGGACCTCATCCATCACCCCGGAGACCATCCCCACGGCAACGCTGCTGACACCTCACACACCAGCAACACGGACACACATTCCCTCATACAATCATACTGCTCAGACATTTACGCACGCACGTACACCTGCATGTGCGTAGGCATGTGCGACACACACACACACACATCGTAGTCTTCCATTATTCTCCTAACCCCCTGTCATATTGTCCACAGTGACATGGAAGGATCCCCACTGCTGTTAACATGCACAACACACTTGTATTCCCACACAAATAGAGCTACAGAAACACATAAAGATATGTCTGCAATAACCCCAGGTACAGGTGGCTGATACCACTCCTACACAGGACATCTATTTCCCCACAAATATATACCGTAGCTACAGAAACACATAAAGATATGTCTGTAATAACCCCAGGTACAGGTGGCTGATACCACTCCTACACAGGACATCTATTTCCCCACAAATATATACCGTAGCTACAGAAACACACCTACAGATATAACCCTCTGCATGCCTGGAATGTGTCTGTGTGGAGGCAACAGGTATGGATGGCTGCTACCTGCTACCTACCACTCCCACATGGGTCAGGAATGGTGGCCATCCTTTAACTGCACCGTCTGAAGCTCCTCTCATCTCCTCTCAAAGTATATTTACAGGAGTATGCGTGGGACACACCATGCCTGTAGCTAACACACTTGACTGGGTGTAAGGTACTTTGTTGCTTACATTGTACTACAGTATTCTTTTCACCACATTTGTGTGGACACCTTTTAAAGTGTCTTGTTTATTAGTTTTGTGTTTATGTATACGTTTCCAGTCAGAATCGTCCTTTGTTGAATCCTCAGTGGAGCGATTCGTAGTTGGTCCAGTGTAGTGTGTTGTGCTCTGTCTGAGTCTCTGAGAGAAGGTGTTTTCTCTGCAGCTCTGAAGGGTAGCAGCTGGTTCTGTAGGTGCAGCACAGCACAATGCCCCCGGCAGACGAAGACACACCTCTCACTGCCATAAACCCCATCTTCCCCCTTCTACCCTCCAACCCCCCTAGGCCACGGAGCACAGCCGGTCCAGAGTGATGAGGGTAGCTGGGGCTGGGGCTTGGCAAAGAGAGGGAGAGCTCTGCTATCCTGCCTTAAAAACTTCTTCGGGATCAGTGTCCCTTCCACAAGACGTTTGAGCTAGTGTAGGCTAATGCGATTAGCATGAGGTTGTAAGTAACAAGAACATTTCCCAGGACATAGACATATCTGATATTGGCAGAACGCTTAAATTCTTGTTAATCTAAATGCACTGTCCAATTTATAGTAGCTATTACAGTGAAATAGTACCATGCTAGTGTTTGAGGAGAGTGCATAATTTTGATAATGAAAAGTTATTAATAAGCATATTAGGCACATTTTGGTAGTTTTGATGCAACATTTTAACAGAAATGCAATAGTTCATTGGATCAGTCTAAAACTTTGCACATGCACTGCTGCCATCCAGTGGACAAACCTAAATTGTATCTGGGCTGGAATAATACATTATGGCCTTTCTCTTGCATTTCAAAGATGATGGTACAAAAAAATACAAAATAAAGGATTTTTTCTTTGTATTTTCTTCTACCATATCTATTCTGTTATATTCTCCTACATTCCTTTCACATTTCCACATAGTTCAAAATGTTTCCTTTCAAACGGTACCAAGAATATGCATCTCCCTGCTTCAGGGCCTGAGCTACAGGCAGTTAGTTTTGGGTATGTCATTTTAGGCGAAAATTGAAAAAAAAGGGGCGTATCCTTAAGAGTCACTTAAAGCACTTAAAGGGGAAATATAGGCTAGAGAGAAACAAGGAGAGCGTATGGAGCTGCTGAACCATCTGATGATGAGGTAGACTACCTGTACTGTGGTACAGTTCATTCTGTGAAGCTGCTGGATAGTGGTTGAATCTCTCTAGTGCTTCCTCAACTGAACTGGAAGCTATAGAATGGAGCGTGAGTGAGAGATGTTGCACGCCAGACTCGACTGTAGCCAACTACCCCCTCCGTTCCCTCTAACCGACTCATCACCCTTACGCCTCTCATCCCCACCTCCTCTGTGAGCTTCATAACGCACCCATCTGAATGGAGACAATGGGTGCATGCTAATGTGAGTGTGTTGACAGGTTGTTTAGGTTACAGTTGACCGTTACTGAGATAGGACAGGAGGAGGGAAATGGAATTGCGAGATAGATGGAGATGAAGTGAGAGAGACACAGATGGATCAAGACACTACAGTGAGAGTGGATGAAGTATGCAATAGAAGGTAGTTAATTTAAGTGTATCTTAACGAGGCTGTCCATTAGCTCCAGTTATTAGGATAGCAGATAGCATTGAGACACCTGATAGTGTAGTGCACTGTGCATCTGACCTGGGACAAGAGGATGGGGGGTTGGGGAGGGGTGGTAGAGTGAAATACAGTGTTTTATGGCTGTCAGCTACTCTGTAAAATTTCGAGTAGAGTTATGGGGGTATTGGAAGACAGTTGTGGGCTGAGAAAAGACTCTAATCTAAGGATTTATTAGCAAAACCTTTTACACTTTGATTACTCAAATACCCCAAAACACCATTTTCCAAATGTGTATGCTGACATAAATAATATAGTCAAGTGCTGAACAAACACCATCAGTGATTACTGGCATTGGTTCATCAAGCCTGCATCAATATACTAAGTCTGTGACTTTTAGCCTGCTAAGTTTCTCAACCTTTCCTGTTCTCTACTCACGTCGCCCTATCTCCTCAACCCCTGTCAATCACAAACATCCTATTAAAGCCAAAATTGCTCTGCTTTTTAGTGATAAAAAATGAACTGAGGTTTATTCAGTCAGTGGAACCCTTCACTTTGGGAAGGCACACAAGAATAGGCCTGGAGAATAAGACTCTCCTGATCTAGTCTTTTTAATCTGTCCCCCAAAAATGTGGCTGTCGCCTCTGAAAAAGACGCTGATAATTGGCAGATAGATATTGGAGTTGCTCGCTCACTTACAATCCAATTACACTCCACAGTTTCCCATTTGTCCCAAGAGTCTGCGACGTTTCCGCAGCCGGCGCCTCGCCTCCGGAGCGGAGTGGTGATGCATTATTCCCAGATGGAGAGTGCTGTGAGGTGTCGCCATAGCTGCGGAGCGTAGCTCGTCATGTGCGAGACAGCGGGCTGAAACATTAAAGACCTCTCTTCCTCTCCTTGCTCTTTCGTGTTGTTGCTTCCCTACAGTTAATTAAAGGGCTGCCACCACAGCTCTAACAGACCGACTCAGTAGAATAATAGTCTGTTTCCTCCCTCTCTCTGTTGTCATCTGGTTATTATGCTCCAATGGCAGGATATTCTCTTTACTTGCCGTATACGTGGTAGTGAGGAAAGCATGGTGGTGTCCATACTAATTTACACCTGCAGAATGTATCACAGTGTTTCCAGACATCATGATGTGCTGCTGGTCTGATGGATTCCATTTCCCTGAACCTGTTGAACTGCACAGATCCATTTGGCGTCGCCCCACATTACAGACTAGCCCAAACATTCCATTGAGAGATAGTGACCATGAGTAATATATTCACTATCTGCCTAGGAGGGTTTTAATTCAGTAAAACACACAATAAAAATCCCATACCACAATGTAAAATGACCAATGTTTATGTTTTTACATGGAGATGTATATAGAGCCACTTAAAGCACAATAAAGAGTGTCACCTCAATCCCTGTGATCTCACGTGGCTCAATTACAGAGCTGCATGTACATACTTACATTCGCACATACACACACACTGCCTGCTGTTGGAACATGCAGTGTTAGTAAACTTGTGGTCTCATTTTGATCCTTCCATTGTGTTATTGTGGTCTAACTGAGTCATGTATTATATATTTAACAGGTATGCTCTCTCTACCCACTCTCTCTCAGTAGAGGTGTGTGTGCCTTCTGAGAAGTGAAAGTTCCCTCTCCCTTTTCACCAACTGAATGGGCCAGAAAAGAGATGTGAGATACTAGCTCTGTGGCTGGGAGGTGTGATGGAGGTGTGGGGGCATCTGTAGCCTGCTGCCTCAGGGGAGGAGAGAGAGAGAGAAGGGAGGTTTCAGCGGGGCGACAGAGGCGCCAGGAGTCATGCCTGTAGACGAGGAAAGAAGGAGGTAGAAACGAGGAGAGGAGTGGAAAGACAGATGAGGAGAAAGAGCAAGCGGGCAAGGAGATGAGACGTGAGAGTAGCTCTGTATACCGCTGACACTAGCACAGAACCCTTACAAGGAAATGCAGTAGAGTAGATGGCAGCGCCGACTCTGCAAAACTGCAATAAAACTGTGCGATCTGTAACGGTGAAGACAAGAGGACAGCCCATTATCTGACTAATGATGTTTGTCATTGAGCCATCTGTCTGTTCAGACGTGTGTTTAACTACCATGCATGGTAAAACCGAGTTTGTTTTAGTAATTAAACAGCAAGGATTATTCCCAGTCAGTGTTCCTCCTCCTCTCCTCTCTCTGGAGTCTCAATAGAATGGGCCCTGCAGGAAGAGCTGACTGATTAAATGATGTGTGTGTTGTCTTTCCCCCAGCCAGCCCCTTGCTCTAGTCTGTCCCTGAAAAAAAGAAAGACAGACATGCCTTTGAGTCCCACGGGCACACTCACTAAAACCCAGGACTCTCCTACAGTACTGTACCAGCAGAACATAATAAACCTGCCCTTGTTTCTCTCTTTCTTTTTTTCCTTTCCCCTGCTTTTTCTTTTTCCATGTCTCTGCTCTGTCCTCTGTCTTCCACTGACCTGTGGCTATTTTTACCTTGGATCTGAAGCCTGGTTTTGATTGAGGAGAGCAGTGTATGACTCTAAATCCAGAATCCATTGTGGCTGATTACACTCAGGGGCCCTCAGCTGGGTCTGTCCACCCCACCGTACCCCTCACTGCCCTGGGGCTGTGGCCGTGCCATACTCCCCTGTCTCAGCCTGGCAGGAAACTGGTCCTCCTGGTCCTTCTCTCCTCCCACAGCCACATAGCTGCACATCCTCCTATTAAAAAAACATCCCAATGCCCCATCCTTGGCAGATATAATCTGCAGCTGCTCACCTTCAGGAAGTACACTGCAGAAGTATTTGTATTTAAGTATATATAACAGTTTAATTGTAATAGGGAATATACACTATATACACAAAAGTATGTGGACACCACTTCAAATTTGTGGATTCAGCTATTTCAGCCCCACCCACTGCTGACAGGTGTATAACATCGAGCACACAGCCATGCAATCTCCATAGACAAAACATTGGCAGTAGATTGGCCTTACTGAAGAGCTCAGTGACTTTCAATGTGGCACCGTCATAGGATGCCACCTTTCCAACAAGTCAGTTTGTAAAATGTCTGCCCTGCTAGAGCTGCCCCGGTCAACTATAGGTGCTGTTATTGTGAAGTGGAAATGTCTAGGAGCAATAACGGCTCAGCTGCAAAGTGGTAGGCAACACAAGCTCACGGAACGGTACCACGGAGTACTGAAGCGTGTAGTGAGTAAAAATCGTCTGTCCTTGGTTGCAACACTCACTACTGAGTTCCAAACGGCCTCTGGAAGCAACGTCAGCACAATAACTGTTCGTTGGGAGCTTCATCAATGGGTTTCCATGGCAGAGCAGCCACACACAAGCCTAAGATCACCATGCACAATGCCAAGCGTCGGCTGGAATGATATAAAGCTCACCGCCATTGGACTCTGGAGCAGTGGAAACGTGTTCTCTGGAGTGATGAATGACGCTTCACCATCTGGCAGCCCGATGGACGAATCTGGGTTTGGCGGATGTCAGGAAAACGCTACCTGAATGCACAGTGCCAACTGTAACGTTTGTTGGAGGATGAACAATGGTCTGGGGCTGTTTTTCATGGTTTGGGCTAGGCCCCTTACTCATCGCTACAGCACACAATGACATTCTAGATGATTCTATTCTGTCTCTCTGTCTCTCTCTCTCTCTCTGTATATATATTAAATGTGGAACCTGTCTGATATGTTTTAAAGTGGGTGTGAAGCAGATGAAAATGCTGTTTTCCATTACCTGCTCTTCTCTTCTCTCACTGCCTTCCGCCCATCGCAGGGTAATAAATAACACATTCCCCTCTAATACCCATGCTAAGTCTCTTTCTTTCTTTATCACTAGATATTTCACAATAGGCCCGTCGTCTTCTCTAGCTATTATACTGTCGCTATCAGCCCAAATCAAAAGCTTGTTTTGTGGCTGAGTGGAGTAATAGATATATATTGCTGTTGGCTGCTAGGACCATGCCTAACAGTCAGCAGAAACAATCATCTTGGCTGTGTTGTATAGGGCCGGTATTATTTAAAAAGCGATGGCCTTGCTTCCAGAGAGCACAAACATTAGTTGTAGACATATCAGAGCGAGAGGCGTTTCACTCAGGGACTCAGGTTATCAAATTGTTTCTCTCCTATCATTTCATCCCTTTTGTTTTTCTCCTCATGAGCATTTTTCTCCCGTGGTCCAAAGCTCTCTGCTCCCAGAGCTCTCCTGAAGTGTCTGAGTTCTTCGTCACCATGACAGCTAAGCTGAGACACACTCATTCAGTGTGTGCATGTGTGCGTGCTCGCGCGGATCAATCCCTAATAAGTAGCTTCACATGTTGGTCACCTCGCACTGTTTTATATGCCCACGAGTGGCTTTTTGTCAAGCTTGTGTACAATGTGTATTCGTACAGCGGTGTGGTGCCTGTGACTTTATTCAGTTATTTTGCTTACACAGCAGAGAATTTGTGCTGGAAATCTGCTGTAAAGCTGACATTTTGACTGGCATTTCATCTCTGTCCACCTGAGATATGCCATCAGCAGTGGATGGAGAAGAGGTGTGCGTGCGCGCGTGCGTGTGTTCGTTTGCTTGTTGATAAATGTGGTGCAAGGTCACACTATATAGCCATTCTGACAGAACCAGTGAGTGCCGCATTGTACACCTGGGGACCATCGTTTTGAGAAGCTTTCCTCTCAGGAGAATGGGACAGGAGAAAGAGGGTTAGACAGCGACGTAAAAAGACTGATAGATGGTTGAGGAGAGAAAGGGAGGTAGGAAGGAGCACTGTAGATCTCGAGGAGGCCAATCCAAAGGGTAATCCTCATTCCTAATAAAACAGTGTGACTGAGTCTGAGCATGTGTAGGAAAATGAGCTTAGTCCACAGTAATCCCCATATCAGACTTTCCAGCCTTTTACTGAACATGTGTTTTATGAAAGCCACCTTGGTTGGCTGATACTTTTTTCAGCAGAATATTGCACCATTTCCTAAAAATGCATTTGTTCTAAATGAATTGAGCTGCCTGCGAGACTCATCCAAGAACCAGATGAGGGTGAGGGAGGAGAGAGATGTAAGTCATGATGTTATGAGCTAAGTGTTCCCATGTGCCCTGTTTCTTAATGTAGTTTTGGATTTGGTCTGATGTTGTCCGTATGCTTTTCACTGTTGAGGGAACGTTGAATCCTGGCCTTGGTTTAACTCAGCCCCCATCCTCCCCCTTGAGAGTGGAGTTGGCCCAATGCAGCCCTGGCCCTCTTATTGGATGGCTGGAACCACCGGCCAATCACCACCTGTATTACATCAACATGGCGCTGTCAAGGTGGCAGCCAAGCACGGCAGAATGCAGCTGTCGCATCGTAAAAAAAAAACTGAAATAGCAACAGCTTTTATTTCAAACCAAAAAAGAGAATCTTGTTTTAGGAAAGAAAAGTGTTCTTATGAATCCTTGCTGTTTGATGTAGCAAGCTCTGTTTTAATCTGGTTCTTAGTTTGGTTTCAAGGTTGGCCTGGGGGGCCAGAGGGCTGGGGGGGCTGGGTGAGCCTGCATGATGGATGAGCTCATAGCTCTGTTGGGTGGGAAGGGATTGGCTGGGCCAGGAGTTAAATGGAGCGTGTAGTGGCTCAGTATCATGCTGTGTGCAAATGCTACATACCTCGGAGACGTCGCTGATCACAGACACACTGTCAGTCCATGAGACAATCGCCTTCCACCGTCCCCCAGGATGAGTAATACCAACCCTTCTGACCTCTCCCCTCTGTCCTTCTTCGCTTGCTGCAGTTCATGTGCTTTTCTCCCTTTTTTTCTTTCTCTCCCTCTTTCTCTCCCTCTTTCTCTCACTCCAACCCCCTCTCTTTCCAACATAACCATAAAGTGCCTGCCCTTGTGTCCGTGTGTAGTTCAGACGCCCGGGGTCTCCATTCTGCCAATGTCGTGGCAATCAGAAACAGCCCCCTTGGAGTGTCATTAACTATCTCTGTCCCCTGATAGCACGTATCAGGTAATCTGGAAAGGGTTGTGTTAGAGGGGCTTCAGGCTCTCTCCGGACCCCTGATCCTCGGCTCTGACCCTCTAATCAGGGGAGGAGGCGTGTGGACGATGGGCCGCTGACGCCACCGCTCCAGCTCACGCTGGCAGCACCTTCAGCACGGAAACTGTGTCATAGGATACAGTAAGTAGTATAAGAGAAAGATGGAGAGTTCCTCTTTTTTGACAGTGTGCCGGTCTCCATCTCTTACATTTGGAGAAGTAAGAACGAGTCCTTTCCTGAGCTCCCAGGTGGTGGTCGTGTGTGTTTGTATGCCAGGGGTGTAGCTGGAGCTTTTTCAGTGGGATAAAGAGGGTGGAGGTACTGAAGGCCACAGGGTGTGTCATGTCCGATACAGGAAGCTGTATTCAAAATGTCGTTTACTGTCTTTCTATAACGAGGACTGTCCCTATTTCAAACTCTTTTAGTGACACCTGGTTTACTCAGCATTCTACACACATTCACATACACCGACTACCCCTGCTCCAACATCTCGTAATATCAAACCCTTTCACCCCATAGAGAGGAAACTTAGGACATGTAATATAGATTTTTATTGTTACAATAAAATAGAAATGGGCTGGGGCGCGTTTTCTCGGGGCTCAGATCCAGGGCGAACAATTTACTATTAATACTTGACCAACACCTCCCCCACCGTGTTAACATTGTAACATTTCATTTGGAATCAAACCTAATTTAATCTGGCTTTTTTTCCTGACATTTTTGGCATTTTAATCGTAAAGTGTCGAGACAACAATGGCCACGGGCCACAAAGTAGCAGGCCTCTGCTGAAGCCTCGGGCTCACCTGACACGGACTCTGAAAGATGGATCAAATATTTACTCCAACAAAGAGGTGACACTGAAAGAGCAAGTCAACCCGGCTGTCGTCAGATGTCGTCAAACTCACTTCGAAGGTTGAGGACCTCGAGAACAGACAGCGCCGAGGGAACAATCGCATTTTCGGCGTGAGGGAGGGACTTGAGAACGTAGGCAGAATGCAGCCTACCCTGTCCATAGCTAAACTGCTTAAGGACCTAAAATGAGCATACACTCGGCTACGCTTGACCACCTGGTTAATTCCTCTCACGTCCCAGCTGATAAAGCAAGTGGAGCCTAGAGTATGTGAATTAGGCATAGTCATAGTAATCAGAAATGAATGTCAGTACGATCACATGGCCACTGTGCTGAAAGGTCAGAGTAATAAAATATAAAGAGAAGAAAAAACAGCTAAAAACAACAAAATACCCAGAAGAAAACTTTGGACCCCTGTTGGAAGGCTGCATCTACCTCTCCTAGACCAGAGCAAAATTCTACCATGTTAAACTGAACCTCCGTAGAGCTCTATCCAGGGCGAACTTAATCAAGTGTTCACCTAGGGAAGGGATTCTGGAGGGAACCACCTCAGTTATCTAAGGTATATTATGCAATATGCATATAAGGATCGTAAAACAATATATATGAAAGACTGACATAGGTATATGTTCCCCCCTCCCCCGATCCACTTGGGATGACTTAAAAAATAAACATACACTACCGTTCAAAAGTTTGGGGTCACTTAGAAATGTCCTTGTTTTTGAAAGAAAAGCTTATTTTTTTACCATTAAAATAACATCAAATTGATCGGGAATACAGTATAGACATTGTTAATGTTGTAAATGACTATTGCTGCTGGAAACGGCAGATTTTTAAAGGAATATCTACATAGGCGTACAGAGGCCCATTATCAGCAACCATCACTCCTGTGTTCCAATGGCACGTTGTGTTAGCTAATCCAGGTTTATCGTTTTAAGTCCGGACATTGCTTTTCTCCAAGAGACCCATCTCCAGTCCAGCGACCATGATAAACTGAAGAGAGGATGGGTCGACCAAATATTTCACTCCAACTTTGGTGCCAAGGCCAGAGGGGCAGCTGTCCTTATCAGAAAAGGCACCCCGTTTGTCTCCTCCAAAAGTCATTTCGGATACTAATGGCAGATGTAATTTGGTGATGGGGAAATGGTTTAGCACACAGGTTATTCTGGCTAACCTCTATGGTTCTAATTGGGAATGACGCTACATTTTTCTCCGACCTCATCGCAACACTTCCCGACCTTAACTCTCATCATTTGATATTGGGCGGAGATTTCAATTGTGTATTGCATCCATGTCTAGACAGATCCAGACTGAAGCCAACAATATCATTTCAAAATCAGGCATAGTAATCAACTCATTTCTAGAATATTATCATTTCTCTGATCCATGGAGGAGGAACAATCCCACTGCTAAACAGTACTCCTTTTTTCCTCCAGTCCACAGCTCATACTCTAGGATTGACTTTTTCCTGCTGGACAATAGAATTCTTCCTTTTGTAACTAATAGCCAATATCACCTCATCATTCTCTCAGACCATAGCCCTGTCCTGCTAGATATCCGCTTTCCGGACAGTACTGTGTCACAGCGCGTGTGGCGTTTTGACCCACTAATACTATCCTCTAGTGCCTTTAAAAAAGACATTTCAACTCACATTGATGTCTCTTTACAGATCAACTGCACCCCTGATGTGTCTCACTCTGCTGTGTGGGAATTATTAAAAGCATATCTAAGGGGCCAAATGATTTCATACACAGCGTATGACAACAAACAGAGCACCAAACGCTTATCGGAGCTATCTCAACTCATTCTAGATGTGGACAACAGATATGCCTCTTCTCCGACTCCTGAACTCTACATAGAGAGACTGCTACACCATTCGGAATTTGGCAATGTTTCCACCAAACAAACAGAGCAGCTTCTGTTTAAGTCGAGGCAAGAAATGATCTGAACACAGAGAGAAAGCTGGCAAGTTGTTATCTCACCAGCTTCGACAATCCGCTGCTAGCAGCACCATACCTGAAATCTGTGTTGCAGCTTATTTAACTTCTACCAATCTTATATATATTGTCTATATTGTAATTGTTTTTAATAACCTGCCCAGGGACTGCGGTTGAAAATTAGCCGGCTGGCTAAAACCGGCACTGAAACGTTGATTAATGTGCACTGTCCCTGTAAAAATAAAATAAACTAAACTAAACTAAATCCCAAAGAAATCAACGATCAATTTAAGCAATTATATTCTGCACTTTTCTTTACTTCCTGACACATCTCGTATGCATGCATTTCTAGACAATCTGGACAGTCCCTACCTCAGTTCAGATGAACGAACCAACATGGATGCCTCAATAAGTGATGATGAAGCTACTCTGGCAATCCAGTCCATGCAGAGCGGTAAAGTCCCTGGGCCCGATGGCTCCCCTATTGAATTTTAGAAAGCATTCTCCTCTAAATTATCCCATATTCTCAGCTCAATGTACAATGAAATCCTTTCTAGTCAGAAACAGCCATTTCATTCTTGCTTATAAAAGACACGAATCCTCTAGACTGTGTCTCATACCGACCTATAAGCCTTTTGTGCTGCGATTATAAAATTCTCCCTAAGTTCCTCTCGTGCCGTTTAGAGACAGTGATGCCTAATATAATTAACTCAGTGCCTAATATAATTAACAGATTTATTTCAGGTAGGCAATCTTTCTATAATATGCGCCGGCTAATTAATGTTCTTTATTCTGCCCACTCAACTCTACAGCCAGGGGTTGTCATCTCTCTTGATGCTGAAAAGGCTTTCAACCGGGTTGAGTGGGAATATCTATATCCAGTACTAGAGGGATTTGGGTTTGGCCCGATTTTGTACTCGTCCCCAGTGGCTTCTGTTCGCACCAACACTGTTACCTCCAGCTACTTCCCTCTCTACAGGGGGGCCAGGCAGGGTTGCTGTTTATCCCCTTTCCTATTTGAGATGGCTATTGAGGTCCTTGCTATCGCCCTGCGGGAGCAGGAGAGGATTGAGGGAATATTAAGGGGCAACATAACTCTCAAGGTGTCCTTATATGCAGACGATCTTATTTTATACATATCTAACCCTGGGGAGTCTATACCCTATCTCTTGGACATGCTACAAGGTTTTGGGACATTCTCTGGTTACGAGTTAAACCTAACGAAAAGTGTCCTCCTCCCTATTAATCAGTTAGCAGAAGGTATTGGGTATGCCAATTTCCCATTTAAGGTGGAGCATCAGGTCTTTAAATAATTTGGGGATAAAGGTCACACGCTCATTTAAGGCTCTGTTTAAACATAACTTCAAAACAGTTCATTTCGGTGGTCGTCTCTTCCCATTTCATTAACAGGTCGCATTAATTCTATTAAAATGACTGTACTTCCTAGGTTTTTGTACTTATTCCAAATGATCCCCATTTTTCTGCCAAAGTCAAGGTTCAAACAACTGGACAGCTACATTTCCAACTTCATTTGGAATAAGTCAAATCCACCAATGAGAAAGGTACAGTTGGAGGGTGGGAGGGTGGGAGGGAGGGAGTGGAGGGTGGGAGGGAGGGAGTGGAGGGTGGGAGGGTGGGAGGGGAGGGTGGTTTGGAGGGAGTGGAGGGTGGGAGGGTGGGAGGGAAGGGGAGGGGAGGGGAGGGTGGTTTGGAGGGAGGGGAGGGGAGGGGAGGGGAGGATGGATGGATGGGAGAATGAGGGGTTGTACTGTTTTTGTTTTATCTGAAAATCTACAAATAAAGTAAAAAATAATAATAAATAGAAATGGGATTATTTGCGGGTTTTTGTGCATCGAGAGAGATAGAGGAAGTGTAGCATGGAGAGATGAGGAACTACAGACAGAGAGATGCACCAGCGGCACCAAATAGCTGTGAATCAGTTCCCTTCCCGGCACTCACACGTCTCTCTGTTTAGACAAGCTGTTTAACATGTCTCTAATTGGGAGTTTAGGTAATCTTCTAGAGTGAGCAATTAGGTGGGTTCAAAGGGCCGATAGCCGGGTAATTGGAGCGCGCTGGGCTGTTGTGTGTTGCGTAATCCAGGTTGGTGTCAGAGTCATTATTACTGTCAACATGAAGACTGGCTCTAGGTGAGGCAAGGGGTGAGGGTGATGAGAGTGAGATCGCTCCCTCCCTGTCCTCTCAGTCTGAACAACTCCCTCAGGCCACAACTGCTCCCCCGGCCAGCCCGGTTTCCTCTCTCTCTCTCTCTCTCTCTCTCTCTCTCTCTCTCTCTCTCTCTCTCTCTCTCCTCTGAAGAAGAGAAAATATTATGTCATTTTAAGACAGGCAGGAAGGCTCTGAACGACCACTTTTTCTTCCTATATCTTCCTATATTCCATTTTCAGAAAGCAAACACAGCTCGAGGGGAGTGTTTCACACGCCACTCACGTCCTCCTCCGAGAGAGATGGAAAAAGCAGGAGAGAGAAGAAAAGACTGGGAGATATCATTAATTTCCTGTCAGCTTGGTTAAGTTTCTGTGGACATATTTATTTATTTCTCTGGTTTATCTGGCGTAGCTCCCCGGAGGGCTGACTCATGGAGGCGTTCACTGGCTGCACACTCAAAATAATAATAATTAAAATGCAGTGAGGGAGAGACAGAGATACAGGGAGACAGAGAGATATGCAGGAGGATATAGAGAGAGATACAGGGAGGAGAGGGGAGAGAGAGATATGCAGGAGGATATAGAGAGAGATACAGGGAGGAGAGGGGAGAGAGAGATATGCAGGAGGATATAGAGAGAGATACAGGGAGGAGAGGGGAGAGAGAAACAGGAGGGGAGAGAGAGATATGCAGGAGGATATAGAGAGAGATACAGGGAGGAGACGGGAGAGAGAAACAGGAGGGGAGAGAGAGATATGCAGGAGGATATAGAGAGAGATACAGGGAGGAGAGGGGAGAGAGAAATATGCAGGAGGAAAGAGAGAGAGAGATATAGGGAGGAGAGAGAGAGATACAGGGAGACCAATAGATATGCAGGAGGAAAGGGGAGAGCAACAGAAGGGAGGTGGACAGTGAGTTTGGGGAAAAGAGGAGCATGAAAATAGATTGGGAACTAAGGACACAAAGCGCTTGAGAGCACTAGAAAGGCTAACGATGTGACGATAAGGTGAGAGCGTAGGTGTGCTTAAATGACAGTTTATGATGCCCCCTTTAATGTGCTTGCATGACAGCTTATTTTGTAACAGTGCTGTTTGGCATCTTGGTCGTTAACACACCCATTCTAACATACCATTGATCTGTAATCTCTTCTTGTGCAATAATGAGTTACAGGTTATACCTCACTCTCACGTTGTTTCATTTAGATTCTGTCTGTAGATCTGGTATTATTCAGTTAAAAACATACAGTAGCAGGATATACACTCGGCTTTAATGACATCATTGACCTCTCGCCAGTCTCCACGTTTAGCACAGACCCAGAGACCACACCTATTTCAGTCTCAGAATCACAGGGGTATTCTGGGTCGTAAACAAGCTTGGCCATCCTGTGTCTGAACAGGTTCCCAATCTCCTCTATCCAATCACAGGGGAGCTGTCAGACCACGTGGTCAGCCAATTAGCAGGCCTATTGTACACCTTGTGACCTGGGAGTAAGACCAGATTGGCTGCCTGGTGAAAAACAACAGTAGATTCAGAACAATGAAGCTCTACCCGCATGGCTCTCTTTAACCTCTTCAGTCGACCCTCTACTTTTTTGAACATTTTGTTAAAAATCGCGCAACATTTCAGCGCCCTGCTACTCATGCCAGGAATATAGTACGTTCATATGGTTAGAATGTGTGGATAGGAAACCCTCGGACGTTTTTAAAACTGGTTAAATCACGACTGTGGCTATTACATAACGTGCGTTACATCGGAAAGCGCAGGAAAACCTGATCACAGAAAATGGAAATAAATATCCTTGCGCCACTTCCAGCAATTGTTAACAGTGAGCCGAATTAGATAAGACCGAGCATTCAACTCCCACAGCATCCCCACGTTGTCGAGTATCTTGTGAATTTAATCATCTTTGATTCTTGGTTGAACCGAAAGAGGGGCACCGCTTACCTCCGGTCTCCGCCCAGATCATTCCGGAAGAGCTCTCTCCTGAAATGTTTTCCAAGACGACAGCTAATGATATTTACATCGCCTACGGATGATTTTTATCGCTTATTAACGTTTACTAATACCTAAAGTAGCATTACAAACGTATTTCGAAGTGTTTTGTGAAAGTTTATCGTCTACTTTTTGAATTTTAAAAAATTACGTTACGTTGTGAAATCGCTGTTTTTTTCGTTTATCACACAGTCTACATATAACGATATCTTGGCTTTATATGGCCCGATTTAATCGAAATAAAGACCCAATAGTGTTTATGGGACATCTAGGAGTGCCAACAAAGAAGATGGTGAAAGGTAATGACTGTTTTCTATTTTATTGTGCGGTTTGTGTAACGCCGAAATGCTAATTATTTTGTTTACGTCCCCTGCTGTGCTTTTCTGTTGTAGTGTATTGGTGCATGCTATCAGATAATAGCTTCTCATGCTGTCGCCGAAAAGCATTTTAAAAATCGGACTTGTTGCCTGGATTCACAACGAGTGTAGCTTTAATTTGATACCCTGCATGTGTATTTTAATGAACTTTTGAGTTTTAACTAATACTATTAGCATTTAGCGTAGCGCATTTGCATTTCCAGAGCTCTAGTTGGGACGCAAGCGTCCCAAGTAGAGGCAACAGGTTTTAAAGGAGATGAGATGGGAGATGATAAAATAATCATGGGGGAAAAAACATAAACCACAATCTAAATTCGAAGAAAACATTGAAGTCAACGTGTGCTGTTCCAGGAGTGGTAAACAACTGAAGCGAGAGGCTTGCTTGCTCTCCCTCATCTCCTCAGGGACCCCTCCTTGAGGTGGAATAGCCTCCCCCCCATTTGCTGAAGGTGACTTTTCAGGCAGGCACTACATGGGAGCTGAGCTCCAGGAGAGCGAGCGAGAGAGGGAGGGAGTAGAGGGACTGGCGTCATTAGCAGCCCAGTGAGGTGTGTGCCTTCAGGGGGACATGGACCACCTAGGTGGGGAGGGAACCAGAGCCAGTATCCATCTACAGTCACTCCCTATCACTCACTCATCCACAGCAGCATCAGTAGTCAGAACCACAATGCCTCAGTCATCATGCAAGCCCTTGTCCCCCTCACACAGATGGCCTGTTCTAAAGCCTCCCAATCCCTGCACGTTTGTGGAGGCATTATGATATGGTATAATAGCATTCTTAAATCCGTCTTTCTATTTAGGGTACAAGGTTCTGGGAAACAGGGAATCGGTTCCCTATGTAACACTGTGAGGAGACAAGCTCAGGTGAAATCTGAAAGGTTGTTCTCCCCCTACCCAACTATCAGTTGCTATGGCGCTGTGGATACAAAACCAAAATAAGAAAGAAGGGAAACAAATGCCAGGAGGGAGAGGCAGTAATTGAATTGTCAGGAAGGTAAAATGCAATATATTTTTCAATCACATGGTACAATGCCCATGGATGATAATTAATCAAGCTTCCACAACACCAGCGGAGAATTAAGCAACAAACCTGTGTGTTTGGCATAGTTCCATGCATGACAATTAGGTCTGCACCAACAACCGTGCTTGTTCGCAATTGGAATTCATTTTGGTTGATTGCTAACAGGCTACTAAATTGGCCATAAACCTTCATTCACACATTTCAAGTGGTTGTGAGTTTGTGTATGAACGCGTGTGTACATGATCAGACTCGTCTGATAGACTAGACGTACTATAGTAAACGTAAATCCGGGACACTGAAATTAGTATGATATGTTACATTTGGTATGGTTACACAAGATAAAATGTTACTTAAGGCAAAAAGCGATATATAACGCGAAAGTCTAGCAACTCAAAGATGGTGTGTTCAAATCTCATCACAGACAACTCTAGCATTTAGATAATTAGCAACTTTGCAATCAATGTTCCCTGGAAAAAAATATGCCACTGAGCAAATTTCAGGTGCAAACTTTATTTAACGTTGTGAAAATTCTGTGAATCTCCCAGCGCATGTTTACTATGAAAACTGAGTCTGTAACCGCTTACAGTTGTAACTGGCCAAGTAGACTACTGCGGCTATTTGATCACAATGTAGGCCTTCCAGAGTGGCCTACCATCAAAAACAATGGAGAAAATGCATCTCATAACATTTCAAGATGGAAATAGCTGTTATATCATTCAGCCAACAGTAGCTCCTTGAGTTCCATGAGACTTTTGAAAAAAACATGCAGGGCTTGACATTAACCTGTTTATCCACTTGTCCAGGAGGTGACTGAAAATGTTGCTGTGTTTGATGCAAGAAACTACCCTCTGCCTATTGGCTACTTAGCTTATTCAAGCCTGCCTCAAATACAACACTGCCCCTTTAAGACAAAAATAGCTCTTTACCTGAATCGCTTTTCAAAGATGTCTAGAAATGTACACGTTTTGTGGTCTTGTAGGAAACAATCACTCCCCTATTGCTGGCAAAAAAAGGATCTATAACTGTGCAAATAACTCACTTACTAGCAAAAGATATGAACAAAATGTGCACACAACAACAGCATCTACCGGCGAACCGCTCATGCTGGAAAACACAGATCAGTTCAAAGTAAACGGCACAGATCATTATATGGCAATGGTCAATTTGCATATAAGCCAGCTCTGATTGGTTATGGCGCACAGGTCTGTGTAGAGTAGGGGCTGAGAGGTGCCTATCAATGCAATGGAATCCTACTCCGATGTGTTCTGTCTAAATCAAATCAAATCCAATTTTATTTGTCACATACACATGGTTAGCAGATGTTAATGCGAGTGTAGCGAAATGCTTGTGCTTCTAGTTCCGACAATGCAGTAATAACCAACAAGTAATCTAACTAACAATTCCAAAACTACTGTCTTATACACAGTGTAAGGGGATAAAGAATATGTACATAAGGATATATGAATGAGTGATGGTACAGAGCAGCATAGGCAAGATACAGTAGATGGTATCGAGTACAGTATATACATATGAGATGAGTATGTAAACAAAGTGGCATAGTTAAAGTGGCTAGTGATACATGTATTACATAAGGATGCAGTCGATGATATAGGGTACAGTATATACGTATGCATATGAGATGAATAATGTAGGGTAAGTAACATTATATAAGGTAGCATTGTTTAAAGTGGCTAGTGATATATTTACATAATTTCCCATCAATTCCCATTATTAAAGTGGCTGGAGTTGAGTCAGTGTCAGTGTCAGTGTGTTGGCAGCAGCCACTCAATGTTAGTGGTGGCTGTTTAACAGTCTGATGGCCTTGAGATAGAAGCTGTTTTTCAGTCTCTCGGTCCCAGCTTTGATGCACCTGTACTGACCTCGCCTTCTTGATGATAGCGGGGTGAACAGGCAGTGGCTCGGGTGGTTGATGTCCTTGATGATCTTTATGGCCTTCCTGTAACATCGGGTGGTGTAGGTGTCCTGGAGGGCAGGTAGTTTGCCCCCGGTGATGCGTTGTGCAGACCTCACTACCCTCTGGAGAGCCTTACGGTTGAGGCGGAGCAGTTGCCGTACCAGGCGGTGATACAGCCCGCCAGGATGCTCTCGATTGTGCATCTGTAGAAGTTTGTGAGTGCTTTTGGTGACAAGCCGAATTTCTTCAGCCTCCTGAGGTTGAAGAGGCGCTGCTGCGCCTTCTTCACGATGCTGTCTGTGTGAGTGGACCAGTTCAGTTTGTCTGTGATATGTATGCCGAGGAACTTAAAACTTGCTACCCTCTCCACTACTGTTCCATCGATGTGGATAGGGTGGTGTTCCCTCTGCTGTTTCCTGAAGTCCACAATCATCTCCTTAGTTTTGTTGACGTTGAGTGTGAGGTAATTTTCCTGACACCACACTCTGAGGGCCCTCACCTCCTCCCTGTAGGCCGTCGCGTCGTTGTTGGTAATCAAGCCTACCACTGTTGTGTCATCCGCAAATTTGATGATTGAGTTGGAGGCGTGCGTGGCCACGCAGTCGTGGGTGAACAGGGAGTACAGGAGAGGGCTCAGAACGCACCCTTGTGGGGCCCCAGTGTTGAGGATCAGCGGGGAGGAGATGTTGTTGCCTACCCTCACCACCTGGGGGCGGCCCGTCAGGAAGTCCAGTACCCAGTTGCACAGGGCGGGGTCGAGACCCAGGGTCTCGAGCTTGATGACGAGCTTGGAGGGTACTATGGTGTTGAATGCCGAGCTGTAGTCGATGAACAGAATTCTCACATAGGTATTCCTCTTGTCCAGATGGGTTAGGGCAGTGTGCAGTGTGGTTGAGATTGCATCGTCTGTGGACCTATTTGGGCGGTAAGCAAATTGGAGTGGGTCTAGGGTGTCAGGTAGGGTGGAGGTGATATGGTCCTTGACTAGTCTCTCAAAGCACTTCATGATGACGGAAGTGAGTGCTACGGGGCGGTAGTCGTTTAGCTCAGTTACCTTAGCTTTCTTGGGAACAGGAACAATGGTGGCCCTCTTGAAGCATGTGGGAACAGCAGACTGGTATAGGGATTGATTGAATATGTCCGTAAACACACCGGCCAGCTGGTCTGCGCATGCTCTGAGGGCGCGGCTGGGGATGCCGTCTGGGCCTGCAGCCTTGCGAGGGTTAACACGTTTAAATGTCTTACTCACCTCGGCTGCAGTGAAGGAGAGACCGCATGTTTTCGTTGCAGGCCGTGTCAGTGGCACTGTATTGTCCTCAAAGCGGGCAAAAAAGTTATTTAGTCTGCCTGGGAGCAAGACATCCTGGTCCGTGACTGGGCTGGATTTCTTCTTGTAGTCCGTGATTGACTGTAGACCCTGCCACATACCTCGTGTGTCTGAGCCGTTGAATTAAGATTCTACTTTGTCTCTGTACTGACGCTTAGCTTGTTTGATAGCCTTGCGGAGGGAATAGCTGCACTGTTTGTATTCGGTCATGTTACCAGACACCTTGCCCTGATTAAAAGCAGTGGTTCGCGCTTTCAGTTTCACGCGAATGCTGCCATCAATCCACGGTTTCTGGTTAGGGAATGTTTTAATCGTTGCTATGGGAACGACATCTTCAACGCACGTTCTAATGAACTCGCACACCGAATCAGCGTATTCGTCAATATTGTTATCTGACGCAATACGAAACATATCCCAGTCCACGTGATGGAAGCAGTCTTGGAGTGTGGAGTCAGCTTGGTCGGACCAGCGTTGGACAGACCTCAGCGTGGGAGCCTCTTGTTTTAGTTTCTGTCTGTAGGCAGGGATCAACAAAATGGAGTCGTGGTCAGCTTTTCCGAAAGGGGGGCGGGGCAGGGCCTTATATGCATCGCGGAAGTTAGAGTAACAATGATCCAAGGTTTTTCCACCCCGGGTTGCGCAATCGATATGCTGATAAAATTTAGGGCGTCTTGTTTTCAGATTAGCCTTGTTAAAATCCCCAGCTACAATGAATGCAGCCTCCAGATAAATGGTTTCCAGTTTGCAAAGAGTTAAATAAAGTTCGTTCAGAGCCATCGATGTGTCTGCTTGGGGGGGATATATACGGCTGTGATTATAATCGAAGAGAATTCTCTTGGTAGATAATGCGGTCTACATTTGATTGTGAGGAATTCTAAATCAGGTGAACAGAAGGATTTGAGTTCCTGTATGTTTCTTTCATCACACCATGTCTCGTTCGCCATAAGGCATACGCCCCCGCCCCTCTTCTTACCAGAAAGATGTTTGTTTCTGTCGGCGCGATGCGTGGAGAAACCCGTTGGCTGCACCGCCTCGGATAGCGTCTCTCCAGTGAGCCATGTTTCCGTGAAGCAAAGAACGTTACAGTCTCTGATGTCCCTCTGGAATGCTACCCTTGCTCGGATTTCATCAACCTTGTTGTCAAGAGACTGGACATTGGCAAGAAGAATGCTAGGGAGTGGTGCACGGTGTGCCCGTCTCCGGAGTCTGACCAGAAGACTGCCTCGTTTCCCTCTTTTTCGGAGTCGTTTTTTTGGGTCGCTGCATGGGATCCATTCCGTTGTCCTGTTTGAAATGCAGAACACAGGATCCGCGTCGCGAAAAACACATTCTTGGTCGTACAGATGGTGAGTTGACGCTGATCTTATATTCAGTAGTTCTTCTCGACTGTATGTAATGAAACCTAAGATGACCTGGGGTACTAATGTAAGAAATAACACGTAAAAAAACTAAAAACTGGATAGTTTCCTAGGAACGCGAAGCGAGACGGCCATCTCTGTCGGCGCCGGAAGTTTGCCTACAGCAAACTCTCATGCATAGTTTGTTTTGTTTCGGTATGTTGCATTGAAAGGTGCTAACAATGCCCTAATTCGATCACAATTTCCACAGTAAAGGGAAACGTTGATAGTGTTAACTAACAGGGTGAACTTTAAGAAGTTGAGTGAAGTTTAATCTCGTGCTTCTCTCGGTGGGCTGATATTTCTTCTGTGCAGGAGTCCAAAGGGAGCTGCGCAGCTTAGAGGAAACATTGTTTGCAACTACGTACCACTTTGCAACTACTTAGCATGTTAGCTAACCCTTCCCCTAACCTTAACCATTTAACCTTACTCCTAATCCTATCCTTAACCCTAACCTTAACTCCTAAGCCTAACCCCTAGCCTAGTTAACGTTAGCCAGCTAGTAATGTTAGCGTTAGCCACCTAGCTAATATTAGCTTCAACAAAATGGAATTTGTAACATATACCTTTTGCAAATTCGGAACATATTGTATGAATTGCAATTAATGATATATCATACAAATTGTAATTCTTAACATATTATACCAAATGGACGATGGACATCCACAAATTAATACATACCATATGAAACGTCCCATATCATGCTAAATTGAGTGTCTTGGATTTACATACAGAATCATTCGTAAATGCTCTGAGACTACGTTGACTTTATGTTCCTTTGGTAAATCTAATGCTTTACCAAAATGTTTATGTATTTCAACTAACTGAGTTGTGCAGGTTTGATTGGTTTTCCCTCTGAAGGTTGCAATTGCAATGGCTTTGGCTTCCAACTCAAATGAAAGACAGTATCCCTTCACCAATCAGTGCCCATTTCACTTCTGTACTCTAGACCCTGTGCTAATCCAAACCACGTGCTCAGGCAGGCCTTCAATCACACAGCTCTGTACTGTTGTTGGCCAGAGCCTTGTCCAATCCGACTTCTTTGCATCCCTATACGCCAGTCGTGTTCCAATTAAACGTGAGGCCATATCTTGTCCACCGTGAAGCCAAGTCTTGTATATGTATGAAGGCCAGAGCCATTCGTTAGGAGGTGACTGCTCTGCACTGTCAGGAAAACACCGGCTCCCATAAATGTGTCTTCCCCTCTCATCCAGCAAGTCACTCTGCTCTGTTGACAGATGAAATGTAAATTAGTAAGGGGAAAGGGTGGCTTAAGTCTTCTGTCAGGGGTGTCACATTGTCACTCATCCCCACACCTTTCCCAGAACTCGTACCCCCACCTGTCTCTCATATGATTCATCAACTCAGGGGCCAGTGCTTTGCCTGCATCACCAATACTGTGCTAGGAGTCCATTTCCACTGATGGGAGGCCTGAAGCAACAATTCTCGATCTTCTCAAATAGCACTTACTTTCTAGTGTGTCATTCTCTTTTCAATCCGACATTGCTTTAATATCACACCGGGAACGTCATTAAGGGTCCTTTAGACTAATTAGGTGACATGAAGGAGGCAAAGTCACTGTCAAGGCTGTTTGGTTAATGTCACACCTGACAGGAGGGAGTAAGCTGGAGAGAGAGGAGACTAGCTGATGCCACAGAACCCTCTGCATGCGGGATGTCATGGTGACGGGCGGCCATCTGTGATTTAAATCTGTCATTATGGGAATTTATTCTGCGTGGTGCATCGTGTCTGTTATCCCTCTAAATGCTTGCCTGCCTGCCAACATAAAACAGGTAAGGAGACTGTCAGACAGACAGGTGACAGACAGACAGACAGACAGACAGACAGACAGACAGACAGACAGACAGACAGACAGACAGACAGACAGACAGACAGACAGACAGACAGACAGACAGACAGACAGACAGACAGACAGACAGACAGACAGGTGACTGATAGACAGACAGGTGAGGTGACAGGCAGACAAACTGGTGAAGATGCATTCTGATAGGGTTGCACAAACACACTCTGATATAGCGTTGCAGATAATTACAGACACACTCTGATATAGCGTTGCAGATCATTACAGACACACTCTGATATAGCGTTGCAGATCATTACAGACACACTGATATAGCGTTGCAAATCATTACAGACACACTCTGGTATAGCGTTGCAGATCATTACAGACACACGCTGATATAGCGTTGCAGATCATTACAGACACACTCTGATATAGTGTTGCAGATCATTACAGACACACTCTGATATAGCGTTGCAGATAATTACAGATCTAACAGAGCTTAAGGGTAAAGCTGCAAAGCCACACTAGAAAGATGTTTGCAGATTTGTATTTATTTATTTAACCTTTATTTAACCAGGAAGGGCTCATTGAGATTAAAATATATTTTTCAAGAGCGCCCTGGCCAAGATAGGCAGCACCAAGTCATTACAAAAACATTACAGACAGACAACATGAAAAACTACAAGTAATCTAGTAAAAACCATTGAATTCACAAGAGTATAAAACAGCAAATTAAAAACATTGACAGGTCAGGGAATCAGCCTCAAAATCCTTCATCAGTGATTTAAAAACACCAATCGGGACAAGTTCTTCCATTTTAAAAGTATTTTGTAATGTGTTCCAAGACGATGGCGCAGAGTACATAAAAGCCCTTTTACCAAATTCAGTTCAGACATTTGGAACAGTTAGCAGGATAAAGTCCAGCGAACAAAGAGAGTACCCACCACATTTCTGAACAATAAAAATGCACAAATAAAAAGGTAGTAAACCCAAAATGGCTTTGTTAATAAAAGTATACCAGTGACTTATCCTACGAGAGAAGGCCAGCCAACCCTGGTATACAAAGTGCAGTGGTACGTAAGGGTTTTGCAGTTTAAAATAAATCTCAAAGTGCCACTGTAAAGAGTGTCAATTGATCTCAAACACTGAGCAGAAGCATTCATATATAAAATATCCCCATAGTCTAGTAAAGTCATAAATGTAGCTGATACTAGCCTCCTTCGGGCTTCAAAAGAAAAACAGGCCTTATTCCTAAAATAAAATCCTAATTTCAGCTTCAATTCTTTTGTAAGTTGTTGAATATGCAATTTAAAAGAGAGGCCGTCATCAATTAAAATTCCAAGATATTTATATGAGGTTACAACCTCAATCTCCTTGCCCTGACAGGTAGTAATAGGTGAAAGGTTCAGAGGTCTATTTCTTGCTTTAGAAAACACCATTGACACAAGGTAAGTTGAACAGTATAAAAAGCAGTTTGCATGTTCTGGAAAGCTTTTGTAAGAGACGAGGCACAACAGTAAATAACAGTATCATCAGCATAAAAATGAAGTTGTGCATTTTGGACATTTTTGTCTAAATCATTTATATAAATTGTGAATAAGAGAGGACCAAGTACAGAGCCTTGGGGCACACCATTCAAGACAGACAATTTAACAGACATAAGCCCATCAAATTGAGTGCACTGAGTTCTATCAGACAGATAGTTAGCAAACCATGCAACTGCATGCTCCGAAAAACCTACACTCGACAATCGCTGCCTTAGTATAGCATGATCAACTGTATCAAAAGCCTTAGAGAGATCAATAAAAAGTGAGACACAGTGCTGTTTTTTGTCAATGGCTTCAGTGATATAATTTAAAACCTTCATGGCTGCTGTAAATGTGCTATGCTTCTTCCTGAATCCCGATCGATGATAAAATAGAATTAGTAAATAAAAACTCTTTTAGCTGTTCACTTACAAGGGGTTCAAGTATTTTCACCAGGGGTGACAGCTTTGAGATAGGCCTATAATTATTTAAAAGAGTTGGATCTCCCCCTTTTAAAAGTGGTAGGACAAATGCTGATTTCCAGATCTTTGGAATTTCATTACATTCCAGGGTTAGATTGAACAGAGATGTAAGTGGTTCAGCTATGAAATCAGCTGCCAGATTTAAAAATCAGGGATCAAGAAGACCAGGACCTGCAGGCTTTCTCTGATCTAAGGATTTCAGGGCTTTATGTACCACCTGCACTGAGAATGGCAAAAAGCTAAAAGTTTGACCAGCTCTCACTGGTTCATCCACACAGGGTTGTACAGAGACAGAGGAGACTGGTTCATCCACACGGGGTTGTACAGAGACAGAGGAGACTGGTTCATCCACACAGGGTTGTACAGAGACAGAGGAGACTGGTTCATCCACACAGGGTAGTACAGAGACAGAGGAGACTGGTTCATCCACACAGGGTTGTAGAGACAGAGGACACTGGTTCATCCACACAGGGTAGTACAGAGACAGAGGAGACTGGTTCATCCACACAGGGTTGTACAGAGACAGAGGAGACTGGTTCATCCACACAGGGTTGTACAGAGACAGAGGAGACTGGTTCATCCACACAGGGTTGTACAGAGACAGAGGAGACTGGTTCATCCACACAGGGTAGTACAGAGACAGAGGAGACTGGTTCATCCACACAGGGTTGTAGAGACAGAGGACACTGGTTCATCCACACAGGGTTGTACAGAGACAGAGGAGACTGGTTCATCCACACAGGGTTGTAGAGAGACAGAGGAGACTGGTTCATCCACACAGGGTTGTACAGAGACAGAGGAGACTGGTTCATCCACACAGGGTTGTACAGAGACAGAGGAGACTGGTTCATCCACACAGGGTTGTACAGAGACAGAGGAGACTGGTTCATCCACACAGGGTTGTACAGAGACAGAGGAGACTGGTTCATCCACACAGGGTTGTACAGAGACAGAGGAGACTGGTTCATCCACACAGGGTTGTACAGAGACAGAGGAGACTGGTTCATCCACACAGGGTTGTACAGAGACAGAGGAGACTGGTTCATCCACACAGGGTTGTACAGAGACAGAGGAGACTGGTTCATCCACACAGGGTAGTACAGAGACAGAGGAGACTGGTTCATCCACACAGGGTTGTACAGAGACAGAGGAGACTGGTTCATCCACACAGGGTTGTACAGAGACAGAGGAGACTGGTTCATCCACACAGGGTTGTACAGAGACAGAGGAGATTGGTTCATCCACACAGGGTTGTACAGAGACAGAGGATACTGAATCAAACAGCCTTCCAGATGATACAAAGTGCTCATTGAAACAATTCAGCATTTCAGTTTTGTCATATACAGCAACAGAGTCCATCAAAACACATGACGGTAATTCATTAACATTACTGTTACCAGACATAGACTTAATAGCCTTCCAAAACGTTCTAGGGTCATTCAGGTTATCAGTGGTAACAGACATAAAATATTCAGACTTGGCCTTCCTGAGAAGAAAAGAACACTTGTTTCGTAACTGCCTAAAAATAAGCCAATCAGCATCAGAACATGATTTCCTTCCTTTAGCCCAGGCTAGATTACGGCTGTGAATAATTCAAGACAGCTCAGAAGAAAACCATGGATTATCCCGCCCTTTAACCCTGAACCTGCAGAATGGGGCATGTTGGTTTACTATTTGGGAAAAACCATCATGAAAGAATTTCCAGGCAGTTTCCCCATCAGGGATATGCTCAATCTTGCTCCAGTCAAAATAAAACAAATCACGAAAGAAAGCCTGCTCTTTAAAACACTTCAAATTTCTCTTACGAATAAAACGTGGGTTTGTCTTTGGAATCTTAGTATTTCTAACAGCAACAACAGCACAATGGTCACTTAAATCATTACAAAAAACACCAACCGCAGAATATTTATGTGGAACATTTGTCAATATCAAATCAATCAGGGTAGATTTATCTGGGCATTTAAGATTTGGGCGAGTGTGGGTGAGTTAATCAACTGGGTAAGATTCATAGAATTACAAAACATTTTTAAATCATCAGACACCGGCTTTAACCAACACCAGTTGAGATCACCAATCAAGATCATTTCACTGTAAAGAAGTTTAGACATAAGAAGAAAATGACATAAGAAGACATAAGAAAAAAATGCATCACCGAGAGCAGGGGGGGGTCTATAACAGCCAATCACAGTCATAGAGAGCAGGGGGGGGGTCTATAACAGCCAATCACAGTCATAGAGAGGCCCTTTGAAACCTCAACATTCAAAGTAAGAAATTCCAACTGTTTACAAATAGTTTCAGACTTTGCCACACTTACAGGGAATTTAGATTTGACATATATAGCCACACCCCCACCTTTCTTAACCCGATCAGTGCAATAAACATTGTAACCACTTATACAAATATCCTTATCAAAAACAGACTTGCTGAGCCAGGTTTCAGAAAACACAATTACATCAGCATCAGTTGATTTAGCCCAAATCCTAACCCCATCAATTTTTGAAAACAGGCTGCGTACATTTAAATGAAAAATACCAAAACCAGATCTTGATTTAAAATCAGAGGGGGTTTGGAGACATTGCACATCAGGGCCAGGGTTAGGTTGCACGTTACCTGATATCAACAAAAGAAGAATAACTAGGCACCTCTGTTTAATAACCTTGCACAGCTTCTCTTTTTTAAGAGACCTACTGCAAGCGAATTCTACAAGTGAGTTTCCAGACAATACAAAGCAGTCATTTAAAACCATTAGACTTTGATTTTAGACACAAATTCGTACTGTTCACATCATGCCACAAATACATCGGCACTTGGACGAGTGGACCGGGTGAAAAAGAGCGAGTTCCTGCAGACAAAATGTCCAATGGACGGGAGAGCTTATTGTCAAATGTCCTCACCCTGCGACAGTGTTTGTTTTCTCCAGAGTTCAGTAAAGTCAGTGCACAAAGCAATACCACGAAAACTGTCACTTTCTCTGACAGAAAAAAAAACAAATTAGAGGCCAACGAAGGTAAGGGGAGAGAGAGACAGCGTGTATGTATGAGTCTGAATATGAGTGTTTGCGCGTGTGAGTAGATTGGGTGTTGAGGCCGATAGAGAGAACGTTGAGATTGTTGAGCTGCCACTGACAGCCAGGCGAGACACTCCGCAGACGAAGGAGGAACTCAGGCCAGCCAGAGATAGGCAGAGATAGCCAGAAATAGGCAGAGATAGCCAGAGATAGCCAGAGATAGCCAGAGATAGGGTTACTTTAGTAAACATCAAGTAATGAAGTTCCGAGTTGAGGACCCGTGGTCTTTACACCAGCAAAAATGAAATAGTTTGCACTACACAACAAGGAAGTTACGCAACCATAAATAAATTGGTTATTAGTAGGTTAAAATGTACTAGTCACAGACAAACGACTTGACATGCTGCCATCTTGGGAGCCAATAGGAATACATTACACCCAATACAATATGATTCTAACAACGACAACAATCTGTTAAAAATAAAACCACACCACTGAATGCAAATGAAGACATTGGAAATGGGTGCTTTTTGACAAGTGGGTGTGTTGTGACTGTTTGAATAGGTAGTAACTTACTATACATGTTTAGATGTGTGATTGTACAGACAGATACGATTGTAGCCTGAGTCTATAACAGATGTCTGTATTGATGCAGATGTTGGCTGTGTGTGTCGTGGAGTCCTGGTTTGCACGGCTCCAGCTGCAGTCTGCAGCAGAGCTGTGACATGTCGGGCCTGCAGATGTGTGGCAGGTGTTTGTTTGTGACGCTCCATTGATGACTATTATCACGCAGGATTCCAGACTGAACAGCTCTGATTCTCATGGAGCACTGCTGATCAATAAAACACCACTAATTCAGCATCGTTTAGTTACTGTTCATTTGTCTCCCTCCTCGCATGCTAATTGCATCCATCTGCATTTCATCAACTGTGTGACTGGGCAAAGGGATGTTTCACTGACTGCATAAAGGCTGACAGCAGTAAAATGATTTGGTGTAGATAGACGTGATCTGCACACTAGTGGTGAATCTGGAGAGTTCTATAAAGAGAAGCCTTACAGCTGACTGGTCTATCAGGTTTAGTAGCACCATTGAGCACACCTTACCTTGGCCAACAGACATGGGGGCACCATCCATGCAGGCATCCTTTTACCGCCCCACAACACCGTCTGGTGTGTACACTGACTGACTGACTGACTGACTGACTGGCTCAGAGTGCCTCAGTATGTCCTCGTCTCCCTAAAGACAAAACAAGTTATGAGCCCAGAGATACGCCCTTCACCTGTCAAGTTAACCTATAAAATATATATTCATCGCCACATTAATTATACCCTTCTGAATGTTATCTCACCTTGCAGCTCAGCCAGCGAGGAGAGAATGGAGAGAATAGGGAGAGCTCTGTGCTTTAGTGCTATGGGGGAATTGGACCCGGTCACCTCCTCTGTGCATATTTAAGAGAGACCTACTTCACGACCACCACAGGAACACTATCTCCCCACTGCTCAGAGATACTGTAAGATAGGACTTAGACAAAGACGGCCATCTTTCACACGTTGAGTGTGAGTGTGTGTGTGTGTGTGTGTGTCCTTTCCTCAGTCTGTTCAGATTTCTTTTTACTTCTCGTTGATCTACTTTGCTTTCTCCTTTAGAAAATGGAGTGGAATGAGTAGGAGGCTGGAAAGACGGCATGCCCACCTACATGCAGCACACACACACACACACACACACACACACACACACACACACACACACACACACACACACACACACACACACACACACACACACACACACACTAATCCGTGCTCTTGGCTAGCTGTACGTGCTTTGATTCACATTCCAGTTGAAGTTCGTTATTATTTGATGCATGTTACATACCTTACGCATGAGCTGTATGAATTTTACATCTCAGGCTGTAGTCTCATATGAAAGTGAGGCAGAGATTAGAGATTGTGTGTGCACATCTAAAGGTAACTGCCAAAATAAAGGAAACACAAACGTAGTGTCTTAAATGGGCATTGGGCCACCAGGACAGCTTCAATACACCTTGGCATAGACTTTTACAAGTGTCTGGAACTCTATTGGAGAGATGCGATTACATTCTTCCACGAGAAAATCCATAATTTGGTGTTTTGCTGATGGTGGTCTCAGGCGCTTCACCAGAATCTACCATAAGTGTTCAATTTACACCAAGACAGTCGTGACGAGGGCTTGACAAAGCCTATTCCCTCTCAGGAGGCTGAAAAGATTTGGCATGGGTCCCCAGATCCTCAAAAAGTTATTTTTGCATCACTGCCTGGTATGGCAACTGCTAGGCCTCCGACCACAAAGCACTACAGAGGGTAGTGCGTACGCCGCAGTACATGCCTGGGGCCAAGCTCCCTGCCATCCAGGACCTCTATACCAGGCGGTGTCAGAGGAAGTCCCTAAAAATCGTCAAAGACTCCACCCTAGTCAAAGACTGTTCTCTCTGCTACAGCACGGCAAGCGGTACCGGAGCACCAAGTCTAGGTCCAAGAAAACAGCTTCCACCCCCAAGCCATAGGATTCCTGAACATCTAATCAAATAGCTACCCAGATATATCTGCTACTCTCTGTTGTCATCATCTAACTCTGCCTAAATGTACATATTACCTCAATTACCTCGACTAACCTGTACCCCGGCACATTGACTCTATACCGGTACCCCCTGTATATAGCCTCGCTATTGTTATTTTACTGCTGCTCTTTAATTACTTGTTACTTTTATTCTTATTCATATTTATTAGATTTTTTTAACTGCATTGTTGGTTAGGGGCTCGTAAGTAAGCATTTCACTGTAATCACCTGCTGTATTCGGCGCATGTGACAAATACAATTTGATTTAATTTGGAATTGGGTTGAGATCTGGTGACTGAGACAGCCGTGGCATATGCTTTACATTGTTTTCATGCTCATCAAGCCATTCAGTGACCTGTCCTGTGGATGGGGGTATTGTCATCATATGGGGGCATAGGCATGGTGGCCAAAGTAATGGCCTGCCCAGTATTTTAATATATGACCCTAAGCATTATGGGATGTTAATTGCTTAATTAACTCAATAATCACACCTGAGTTAATGTGGAAGCACCTGCTTTCAATACACTTTGTATCCCTAATTTACTAAAGTGTTTCTATTATTTTAGCAGTTACCTGTATGTGGTGAGTGTGTGTATGTGCATGTGTGTGTGTGTCCTCTCCCTCCTCTCCGAGGTCTGGAATCAGAACTGGGACTGCCTGTATTTCCTGACTGTGTGACCCAGTGAGGGACTGTATGACCAAGTGAGGGTCTGTGTGACCCAGTGACGGACTGTGTGACCCAGTGAGGGACTGTGTGTCCCAGTGAGGGACTGTGTGACCCAGCGAGGGACTGTGTGACCCAGTGAGGGACTGTGTGTCCCAGTGAAGGACTGTATGACCCAGTGAGGGACTGTGTGTCCCAGTGAGGGACTGTGTGTCCCAGTGAGGGACTGTATGACCCAGTGAGGGACTGTGTGTCCCAGTGAGGGACTATGTGTCCAAGTGAGGGACTGTATGTCCTTAGTGAGGGACTGTGTGACCCAGTGAGGGACTGTGTGTCCCAGTGAGGGACTGTGTGACCCAGTGAGGGACTGATTGTTTTAGTGAGGCTACAGCAGAGCTATGACCTGCTCAGAATCCCCCTCCCCCCCACTTTGCCCTCAGAACAGCGTAAATTCGTCAGGGTATGGACTCTACAAGGTGTCAAAAGCATTCCACAGGGATGCTGGCCAATGTTGACTCCAATGCTTCCCACAGTTGGTCAAGTTGGCTGGACGTCCTTTGGGTGGTGGACCATTCTCGATACACATGGGAAACTGTTGAGCGTGAAAAATCCAGCAGTGTTGCAGTTCTTGACCTAAACATGTGCGCCTGGCATCTATTACCATACCCCGTTCATAAGCACTTCAATCTTTTGTCTTGCGCCTTCACCACCCTCTGAATGGCACACATACACAATCCATGTCTCAATTGTCTCAAGGCTTAAAAGTCCTTCTTTAGCATGTCTCCTCCCCTTCATCTACACTGATCGAAGTGGATTTAACAAGTGACAATAAGGGATCAGAGCTTCACCTGGATTCACTTGGTCTGTCTGTTATGGAAAGAGCAGGAGTTCTTAATGTTTTGTGCACTCAGTGTATGCCTTCTGCTTCTTTTGGAGTGTGTTTAAGGTTAATGGTCCATGTTGGGTCTTAGCTGTGTAGGTTCTCATTGTAGTTCGTCAAGATGCCATCCTCACACATCTCTGCCCCAGTGAGGAGACAGACGTGACATTTGGGATGGAGAGGGGAGGAGAAGAGAGGTGAGAAGAGAGGCTGTGGGTTGGAGAGGGGAGGAGAAGAGAGGTGAGAAGAGAGGCTGTGGGTTGGAGAGGGGAGGAGAAGAGAGGTGAGAAGAGAGGCTGTGGGTTGGAGAGGGGAGGAGAAGAGAGGTGAGAAGAGAGGCTGTGGGTTGGAGAGGAGATAAGAGGCTGTGGGTTGATGAGTTGATGAGGAGGATAGGAGACAGGAAGGAGAGGAGAGGGCCTGTGGGGTCAGGGCCAGAGTCTGTACCATCAGATAGAGGAATCCATCACCAGCCCATGTCCATCCTCACACAGCCCACTGACACATTGGTGAGGGGTTACCCTTCTTTGGCCAACCCCTTCACACACTCACACATTACATGTTCTGTTCTCTCCCTGGCCTTTGCAGAGAGCAGGGGTCACTGTAGACAGGAAACAAGAAATTGACTGATTGTCCTCCATTGTCTAGACTCTAGAGCTAAGGTCAGACCTCTGTCTTCCCCCTTCTCTATCAGTGCCTGTTATGTTTGTCCTACTTATGGCTGGTGTTATGTCTGTGTGTTTGTGTTAGTTATACATATCACTGTTCTCAGACACACACACACTCTCTCTCTCTCTCTCTCTCTCTCTCTCTCTCTCTCTCTCTCTCTCTCTCTCTATCGCACTAACAACCTGTTAGTGATACTTCTAGCCTCAGATGGCACCAGTGGGCCACTTCCCCGAACAGTCGATGACCTGTGATATTCCTCTGGGCTGTTGCCTAGATACCTCCACTGCCACAAGAGGGGAGAGGAGAGTGCCTGTGGCGTCAAGGGTCAGAGTCTGTATTATCAGAGTGCAGGGGTCACTGTGGATAGGAAACAAGAGGTTGACTGATTGTCCTCCATTGCCTAGACTCTATAGGGGTAGGAAACTAGATTCAGCCGCAGGACGATTTTTTTCGGGGATTCGGAACATGATCATTTAAACTGCAAATTGTGTGCAAAGCTGTCATCAAGGCAAAGGGTGGCTATTTGAAGAATCTCAAATATAAAATATATTTTCATTTGTTTAACACTTTTTTGGTTACTACGTGATTCCATATGTGTTATTTCATAGTTTTGATGTCTTCACTATTGCAATGTAGAAAATAGTACAAATAAACAAAACCCCTGAATGAGTAGGTGTTCTAAAACTTTTGACCGGTAGTGTATATTTAAAACCAAATACTTTTAGACTTTTACTCAAGTAATATTTTACTGAGTGACTTTCACTTTTACTTAAGTCATTTTCTATTAAGGTATCTTTACTACTTTTTCCACCACTGCAAATTGACCACAACTAAGATTGTATTTGAAAATAACAGTAATTCCATACCTTGATTCCATTGAGACACGTTCACATAGAGTATGTGCCTTTTTTTATTTGTGGGAATACAGAGTTCCTAAATCCAGCATTTATTTGACTGAATTCCTCTGGATTTCAGTGTCTTTTTTTACTAAAAACGAAAATCACCCCAGAATATGGCAAAAATAAATCAGTGGGCCACTTCCCTCACCCGGCAATATTCCTCTGGGCTGTTGCCTAGTTACCTCCGCTGCCACGGTGGCACTGGGGGACATGAATAGTTATGTTAGTGAGGATGACTGTTAGCTGTGAAGCCACCATGGGCCTCTGGGGATTAATACAGCCAGCATTTCTACTGCAAACAACCTTCTCCACAGAGAGAATTGGCGCGACACGGTGATAACAATAGCCAGGCTTCTCCCTCGGTATCTTCTGTCTGTGTGTCTGTCTCTGTTCGTCTGTCCATTTGTCCGTCTCTTTGTTGGAATGTCTCTCTAATGCATATTCACTGAGTCACACTGTGCTTATCTATACAACATCACATAGAACCACAGAGCCAGTGAGAGGAGAAGGTGTTCCGGTTGTAGCAGGACCTCTGAAGGGCAGGTGAAAGTGTATTGCCATCCCGAATGCTATGATCAAAAAAGAAGTGGGAGGAAGTGAAATAGAATGATAATTCAAACGCACCCTGACAGTGAAAGGGAAGACTAGTTGCAGGGTGAAAGTGATCTCAGCTGTAGCTTCAGCTTCTCCAATTTGTTTCCAATGACCCTGGACCGCTGCACTCTAATAGGAAAAAAACAATGGCCATTTCACGGCTCAGAGAATGCAACATTTCCCCAGCCCTGTCGCCACGGCGTCACGTGATTGAGTCAGAGAGGACAGTGAAAAGGGGGGGGACATCAAATCTCCAGTCTCCACCACAGCCTGACCCCACGACCCCACCACGCCCACCAGGGCCATCCGTCTCCATGACGATGGGCAGCAGAGCCAACAGTGAATCCCTTTAGATTTGATCCCCAGCCGAGGCAGTACATAATGGTTTGTAATAACTGGATCCTGCTGGAGAGAAGACAGTGATGAGGTCAGAGGGTGTGATAAAGGACTGTTGTGTGATGATGTATGGCTTCCTGTCATCTCTTCAGGGTTGAATCTACTCCTCTCATTAGATACCTGACTGGGGCTGTATCGTTTAGATAGTCATTTATTGTTCTAATATAGCAGGGACCAATTCAATCTTTACACAGGCAGAGGCTAACACACACATGCAGCAGGAGTGTGTTCATGCTCACGCACGCACACACACACACACACACACACACACACACACACACACACACACACACACACACACACACACACACACACACACACACACACACACATACACACACACATACACACACACACACACACTCATCCTGGATTCTGGAGTTAGTGTCCTGCAGTGGTGCTGCTGGAGCGGGTTAGAGAGCTGATATATCAGCCTGTTCTCAGAGCAGGATCGACAGGCAGGGAGGAAACATTACGCCTGGCATACTCATTACACTGGCTGACTGCAGAACATCCCCGTTTACCACCACACACTTGCACATCCATCCTCACCTTCACCTTCACCGTCCAACACAACCCCACACAGCCAAATGCACTCACACAACCACAACAACCACCACACTCAGCCTTTGCCCAAACCTCTACAACCAGCACTACCTCATCCAAACTCTGCTGTCTCACAGCAGGCGTTCTGCTCCTGGTGTTTTGGACTGGAAGAGGGTTAGTAGAGAATTTGGAGGTAGGTTTCTGTAGACCCAAAATGAGGATTGAGTGGTTGCATTAGGCAGAGACATCTGTCTGTCTGTCTGTCTGTCTGTCTGTCTGTCTGTCTGTCTGGCTGGCCCTGGTGAGGAGGCCGGACCTTGTGACCTCACTGACACATTGAGCCATGAAGGGACAGTAATCATGTGGAAAGTCAACAGGAGCATTTGGTACAGAATGCATTATACCTCCCCGTTCTCTTGCTCTCTCTCCTGCTCTCTCGCTCTCTCTCTTTCTCTCTTTCTCTCTCCTGTTCTCTCTCTTCTGCTCTCTTTCTCTCTCGCTAATGCTCTCTCTCTCTCTCCCTCTCTCTCTCACTTTCTCCCTCTCTCTCTCTCTCTCGCTCTCTCGCCTGCTCTCTCTCTCTCTCTCTCTCTCTCTCTCTCTCCTGCTCTCTCTCGCCCGCTCTCTCTCTCGCTCTCTCTCTCTCTCTCTCTCTCTCTCTCTCTCTCTCTCTCTCTTTCTCTCTCTCTCTCTCTCTCTCTCTCTCTCTCTCTCTCTCTCTCTCTCTCCTGCTCTCTCTCTCTCTCTCTCTCTCTCTCTCTCTCTCTCTCTCTCTCTCTCTCTCTCTCTCTCTCTCTCTCTCTCTCTCTCTCTCTCTCCTGCTCTTTTTCTCTCTCTCTGTAACTGTGTTCATGCATGCATGCAGAATAACGATGCTCATATTAGCTTCTCAGCATCCTTTGACACCTGCAAAGATAAACACACACACACCAGTATCCACTGTCCTGCATTAATGCACACACACAGTTCAGAGACTAGAGGAGTCAGTGGAGCCATAGTGCACAGTGGGCTTGATGATAGTTGATGATAGCAACCGAGGTGGAAATAGGCACACTTCTATTCCCACTGTTCTGAGAGCTCTGTGTGTGTGTGTGTGTGTGTGTGTGTGTGTGTGTGTGTGTGTGTGTGTGTGTGTGTGTGTGTGTGTGTGTGTGTGTGTGTGTGTGTGTGTGTGTGTGTGTGTGTGGGTGGAAGCTCGCGTCCATATGATGCATGGTTTACACAGTGATTGAAAGTGGCTATGTATTTTGGAAAATATGAATTATTGCCTAAATATGTTATTGTACATGTAATGCCTTTAATTCAACTTGTTAATTGTGAATGGTCAGTGTTTGTATGTTCCAGGTAGACAGGGGAAGGTTGCCATGCTGTCAGTATGTATTCAGGCATGATTGAGGCCTGTTAACTTTATTGAGCTCAACCTTCATTTGAATTATTTTCATTTATCTCAAGTTAATGTTACCTGTCCAGTTATCGTTATATTAATATGATATTATTATTATTATTTTTTTTTAATTTGGGGGGGGGGAGAATATATATATACAGTTGAAGTCGGAAGTTTACGTACACTTAGGTTGGAGTCATTACAACTCATTTTTCAACCACTCCACAAATTTCTTGTTAACAAACTATAGTTTTGGCAAGTCGGTTAGGACATCTACTTTGTGCATGACACAAGTCATTTTTCCAACAATTGTTAACAGATTATTGCACTTATAATTCACTGTATCACAATTCCAGTGGGTCAGAAGTTTACATACACTAAGTTGACTGTGCCTTTAAACAGAAAATGATGTCATGGCTTTAGAAGCTTCTGATAGGCTAATTGACATCATTTTAGTCAATAGGAGGTGTACCTGTGGTCTATTTCAAGGCCTACCTTCAAACTCTGTGCCTCTTTGCTTGAGATCATGGGAAAATCAAAAGAAATCAGCCAAGACCAAGACCTCAGAAAACCAATTGTAGACCTCCACAAGTCTTGTTCATCCTTGGGAGCAATTTCCAAATGCCTGAAGGTACCAAGTTCATCTGTACAAACAGTAGTATGCAAGTATAAACACCATGGGACCACACAGCCATCATACCGCTCAGGAAGGAGACGCGTTCTGTCTCCTAGAGATGAACGTACTTTGGTGCAAAAAGTGCAAATCAATCCCAGAACAACAGCAAAGGACCTTGTGAAGATGCTTGAGGAAACAGGTACAAAAGTATCTATATCCACAGTAAAATGTGTCCTATATCGCTCAGCAAGGAAAAACCCACTGTTATTGGAGTGCCATCACAAAACCTTCACCTCAATCCTATAGAGAATTTGTGGGCGGAACTGAAAAAGTGTGTGCGAGAAGGAGGCCTACAAACCTGACTCAGTTACACTAGCTCTGTCAGGAGGAATGATCCAAAATTCACCCAAAGTATTGTGGGAAGCTTGTGGAAGGCTACCTGAAACATTTGAAGGCAATGCTACCAAATACTAATTATGTTTATGTAAACTTCTGACCCACTGTGAATGTGATGAAAGAAATAAAAGCTTAAATAAATCATTCTCTCTACTATTATTCTGACATTTTATTCTTAAAATAAAGTGGTTATCCTAACTGACCTAAGACAGGGAATTTTTACTGGCATTAAATGTCAGCAACTGTGATAATCTGAGCTAGGATAAGGTGTATGTAAACTTTCGACTTCAACTGTGTACATACATACACATACATACATACTCATAAATACAAATAAACTCAGCAAAAAAAGAAACATCCTCTCACTGTCAACTGCGTTTTATTTTCAGCAAATTTAACATGTGTAAATATTTGTATGAACATAACACGATTCCACAACTGAGACATAAACTGAACAAGTTCCACAGACATGTGACTAACAGAAATTGAATAATGTGTCCCTGAACAAAGGGAGGGTCAAAATCTAAATTAACAGTCAGTAGTTTCTGGTGTGGCCACCAGCTGCATTAATAAGTACTGCAGTGCATCTCCTTCTCATGGACTGCAGCAGATTTGCCAGTTCTTGCTGTGAGATGTTACCCCACTCTTCCACCAAGGGACCTGCAGGTTCCCGGACATTTCCAGGGGGAAGGGTCCTAGCCCTCAGGTCAATCCAACAGGTCCCAGACATGCTCAATGGGATTGAGATCCGGGCTCTTCGCTGGCCATGGCAGAACACTGACATTCCTGTCTTGCAGGAAATCACGCACAGAACGAGCAGTATGGCTCGACAGACAAATCTAAGTTTGAGGCATTCGGATCACAAAGAAGAACATTTATGAGATGCAGAAAAAATTGAAAGATGCTGGAGGAGTGCTTGATGCCATCTGTCAAGCATGGTGGAGGCAATGTGATGTCTGGGGGTGCTTTGGTGGTGGTAAAGTGGGAGATTTGTACAGGGTAAAAGGGATCTTGAAGAAGGAAGGCTATCACTCCATTTTGCAACACCATGCCATACCCTGTGGACGTTGCTTAATTGGAGCCAATTTCCTCCTACAACAGGACAATGACCCAAAGCACAGCTCCAAATTATGCAATAACTACTGTATTTAGGGAAGAAGCAGTCAGCTGGTGTTCTGTCTATAATGGAATGTCCATCACAGTCACCAGATCTCAACCCTATTGAGCTGTTGTGGGAGCAACTTGACCGTATGGTACGCAAGAAGTGCCCGTCAAGCCAATCCAACTTGTGGGAGGTGCTTCAGGATGCATGGAGTGAAATCTCTTCTAGAATGCCAAAGGTCTGCAAAGCTGTAATTGCTACAAATGGAGGATTCTTTGACGAAAGCAAAGTTTGAAGGACACAATTATTATTTCAAGTAAAAATCATTATTTATTACCTTTTCAACGTCTTGACTGTATTTCCTATTCATTTTGCAACTCTTTTCATGTATGTTTTTATGGAAACAAGGACAATTCTAGATGACCCCAAACTGTTGAACGGTAGCATACATTTTATGGACACAATCTATTTTACAGTAGTTATATTTAGTTTGTTTTTACTCATGTCCTTCCTCAACCTCTCCCATATATTTCTGATGTCCATTCGGTTTGATTTCTATTTGCCATTTCTTTCAAACTATGCTCTTTCACATAAGTTCTTAACCTATATACGTTTTGCAGACACAGTATGTTTTATATTAGTTATCTTGTTGTTATTAGTCCCAACCTTCACCTCCATTCAACCCCTCCCGTCTATCTCTGAACACCATCCATTTTCGATTTTTATTTGCCATATATTTTTCAACTGTGCTGTGATGTTTCACAAAAGTTTGAAACCTTTCTATTTTCATTGTTTGTACAGATTGTAAATATATATATTTATTGTTGCTAAAAGTATTATTATTATTATTATTGATTGATTGACTATGGCTTTTCAAATCAACCAGTATTACTATCTGCGGAGTTAGCTCCAGATAAATATTACACTTCTTCAGCCATTCCTGGACCTGTGACCAAAAACGAGTTACATATGAACAGTACCAAAACAAGTGATCTAATGATTCTGTCCCTTCACAGCAAAATCTGCAGAGCTGGGAAGGTTGTATCCCCCACATAAATAACATTCTATTGGTTGCAAGAATGTTGTATAATCATTTAAATTGAAAAATGTTAAGTTGTGAATCCTGTGCCGACAGACAAGTTCCCTACTTCTTCCCCCCTTCCACTTTCCTCTTTCATTTTTGTGGAAATGCTGCAATTAGTTGGTTATAATGTTGTGTAGAGCAGACATTTCCATATGTTTTTATTAGCTGCACGTGTGACATAACTCCACAAGTCGTATTTATTGTATCAAGATTATATATGTTTTTATTATTTATTTATTTTAAATCATGTTTTTTAATGAATTAGTATATTTGAGTTTAACTACAATATTTTTTGTATTATTTGTTCTGTCTTTTCTGGTGGATTAAATTTAAATGGTTTTAAAAATAGCAATATTTGGGAGATGATTTCCTTTACAAATAACTGAAAGTGAGCAGTTATAATCTGAACAAATCGAAAAAGGCCATTCTTGAACCTGGGGTGAGACATTCTTTCTAAACTGCTAGAGAACCGGTTTGGATTTAAGTATAACTTTTGTATGACGGAAGCCTTTAGTGAGAGGTCTAATGCTTTAATATTTAATCATTTCTGCCCTCCGAATTCATATTCATTATATCCTCATCGTTATGTTTGTTATTTTGTTAGATGTACATAGTCGTACAAAGTGTACATAGCTTGATGTGTTTACTCCAGTAATGAAACCCCCTGGGCACTGTACTGGGTCCATTCGTCTGCCTCCTCAACCACTAGGGTGGTCTCCGTTACAGTCATCAAGCAACACAGCAGAGCAACCTAGAGGACTGTATTCCCCATGGAGAAGCAGCCAGCAGATGTGAGCTTGTGTACACAGCTGCCTAACCCCCCAAATTACTAATTACATACATGAGGAACGGTTGTAGTTCAAAAATTACAACTATTTATTTGAATTCTAACCTAATTCTAACCTGTATTTTCTTTGTAGCTGTGTTCAACTGTTTTAGTGCCACCTTGTCTAAACCTGTGAGTAAGATTACTTTTAACATTCTTTTAATGCTTTCTGCCTTTCTTTAGAGCCCCAAGCCGTCCATCATTGAATTCATAATGAGATTCCCAGCTTGTACCTCCAACCGGTTTGTGTTAGAGAGAGACCCAACGGGTTCAATTTTAAAACAGATTTGTTCACAAATAAAAACCATCTGTTTGTTTCCGTCTCTAGGTAGCGTCGTTGGTGTGTTTTGTACACTCTTTCTTGTTCTGCTGCACCAAGCTCTCACTTTTTGTCTATCTCTCAAACTCAGAGGAAGAGAACAATGTAAGCATGGCAGAGCCTCACACTCTCTCTCTCTCTCTCTCTCTCTCTCTCTCTCTCGCTCCTTCTTCTCATTCTGTTCTCCTAGTGGGGGAGCCCGTGGCCAAGCACAACCTGTACAGCTCTGCTCTGCTCTGCTGGGGGAGAGTTGAATAGAGCAGAGAAAGTGGAGAAATCAAAGCTCACATGTTCAAAGGAGAGCTTTTCTCTCTCTGGCACTGTATAAAACAGCAAGCCATCTGTTGTTCTACACACCTATCGGAACATAATACATTCCAAGCCCAGACATGATTAAAGAAGAAAGAGGACCGTGTCTGGTGTATTAAACAACCCAATGGACTAGTGATGCTTGATTGGTCGTTGTATTATGGAGTCTTTATGAGTTCGTTATGAGATATGATGAGTTATTTGGTTGTTACCTAAGAAGCACGGTAACACATTTTAGTGAAGTATCCCTCCTACACAATGGTTCCCCTGGGGGGGGGGGTCAGCCTGTCTCTGGAACTTTACCAAAACCCTGTTATGATATCCCTGGAGCTGGTAGGTTAGAGTCCACTCAGAGAGAACACAGATTGTTGTTGTTCTGGGTTATCTCTCTACTTACAGCACTGCATGTATAACCTCCCCCTGGTTGGAAGACATGTTATAGTAAACTATCTCCTAGCTGAAAATAAAGGGTTTGGGCTCAGGGCTAAACATCTGTCTATCTGTCTGTCAGTACAGAATGTGAACCGTGTAGCAATAGAACACACCTCTTATCTCTTCCCTCTGCCTGGAGCTGACAGAGTATGTCAGGCAATCTGTGTACAGACATGATGAGATCATTGTTCGTCATGTGTGAAGATGTTGTCTGTTTTTGTGTGCGTTTGAGACACTTTGGCAGTTAGACTAGACAGGAGAATAAATGGCATGAAACAGAACTAGAAGGAAAGGGAGAGAGAAAGAGAGAGCTGTGAGAATGACAGGAAGTTGGCCCTGCCCGTGCGCCTTCAGCAAAGACATATCCGGCAATCCAATTTGTGCCTGCTCCCTCGTTAGGGTTTTATGCTCGTTATTGTTGTAGAACCATCAGAGAAGGAAGTGTTCCAGCCCTTCCTAGGCTGTCAAGAGCTGCCTGGAATAATTTCCTGCAACCTTTTGCTTAATTCCTGGACTTTTTAAGCAGCCTGCAGAGGAAAATGAAAGTTTTTACAAACGGTTGTTAAAAAGGCCAACTTTCTAGCTGGGTAGTTGGATTAGAACAATAAAAGTGGGGTTTTTCAGGCAGGTCCAAATCATACCTCTGGTGCCTGTTGGGCTGGGAGTTGAATAGGGGGTTGAAAGGCTATTTCCGCTGCACCTGTTCCTACAGCTAGATTACAATACAGCGCCTCATGTTTTACCAAGGACTTTATGAATGGACAAGACTGATCCCTTTCCTGGCTTTTAGGAGTTGACTTCTCACGTCCAATTCTTGTAAAGCGAGCTCTTCCAATGTTCTATTCATGATGTCAAAACTGAATAAATTCATTTGGTCGTAATCTATGGATTTCACATGACTGGGAATACAGATATGCATCTGTTGGTCACAAATACCTGTGACCAAGGTAGAGGTGTGGATTAGAAAAAAAATAGTCTATATCTGGTGTGACCACCATTTGCCTAATGCAGCGTGACACATCTCCTTCACATAAAGCTGATCAGACTATTGATTGTGGCCTGTGGAAGTTTGTTCCACTCCTTTTCAATGGCTGTGCGAAGTTGCTGGATATTGGCAGGAATTGGAACACGCTGTCGTACACGTCAATCCAGAGCATCCCAAACATGCTCAATGGGTGACATGTCTGGTGAGTATGCAGGCCATGGAAGAACTGGGACATGTTCAGCTTCTAGGAATTGTGTACAGATCCTTGTGACATGGGGCCGTGCATTATCATGCTGAAACATGAGGTGATGGCTGTGGATGAATGGCACAAAAATGGGCCTTAGGATCTCGTCACAGTGTCTCTGTGCATTCAAATTGCCATTGATAAAATACAATTGTGTTCATTGTCCATAGCTTATGCCTGTCCATTCCATAACCAGACCGCCACCATGGGGCACTCTGTTCACAACGTTGACATTAGCAAACCGCTTGCCCACACAACGACATACACGTGTTCTGCAGTTGTGAAGCCGGTTGGACGTACTGCCAAACGCTCGAAAATGACGTTGCACAACATTTGAGAGAAATAAGCTTTTTGTGCGTATGAAACATTTTTGAGGTCTTTTATTTCAGCTCGTGAAACACGGGACCAACACTTTACATGTTGCGTCTATATTTTTAGATACATGGGCTCCGATACGATACAAGAGCAATACGTTTGAGATTGAAATGATTCGGTGCGATTCGGTTTGATTAAAGGAACAAATTGATGCAGTTCAATGTAATATGATTCTATACACTAACATGTGTCGTATAAACATTCATTAAAAACATCAATTAAAATCTGCTGCTGAGGAAACTTGTGAGCTGGGCCTCGCTGAGCTGGATCTGTCTGAGCTGACGCGTGTGTAAATGAAGTCCCTCCTCACCCGACTAATTCATTTATCATTCTTGCAGATTAAAAGTGTTAGAACTAGCAATGTGTGAATATTTATCTTGTTCCAATAAAAACTACCAAAACTATTGTTGGTGGTGAACCTGAACCGTCGAAATAAAAACAAATGTAAGCCCTGATCAGGTGAGAGTTGTTTCTCCAGGGGTAGCTTAGGCTGTGTTTATTCCAGTTAAACACCCTTTTCAACAGCACATTTAATCTAAATAACCTAGACAATTACATTGGTTGTCCCTCAACTAAAAATACTAATATTGTGCAAGCATGTTGAACGTGACTTGCAGATGTGCCAGATCAGGAAAAGGCCTACTGTACCTCTCGTTGGTCAGCGCGTGAAGTTTGACTACTGATATTGTTTGCGGTTGTTCGGCAAAAATTAGTGGTAGATCAATGACTGTCGACACAATGACATGCTTAGTTCGACACTGAAGGAGAGTTTGCAGTTCTTACAAAATATTTGCTATTTTCGGAAGGTAGAAAGAAAATAATTTGAGCAAAACATTTTCGCGAACCGCCAATTTCATAACGCTTGAATCCATTTTCTGACCGATGCATGCTACATTTTGATTGGTTTTGGTTCCCTTGGACTGATGGACTCATATCTTAAACATTTGAACAGGTGACCTTATCGGTGAATCGTTACATCCCTACCAGGTAGTTGTGCTACATCCTCTCCTTCATTGTCGAGCTATGTCATTGTGACAGTCATTGATCCACACCTACTTTTTGCCGAACAACAGTTGTGAGTACTGGTTACAATGTTTTTGCTTTGTCTTAGCTGTCAGAGCCACACGTAGTGTGTATAATTCAGTGTGTGTGTGTGTGTGCATTCAGCATAGTGCTTTGTGCGATGCTCTGCCCTCTGTAAGACTGTAATAGTATTTCTCTGCGGCTGCTGTGACACATTGTTCTGTGTGTGTGAATCCCCCAATCTGCCCAGCCACATCCCCGGCAGCAGCCTCCAACCAGAGGAGAAGAGGAGGGAAGGGGAAGAGGAGAGAAAAGCAGCCATTGTGGGCGAGCCTAATTGATTTTTCTTCCACCCTGCGCTCACAGAATGCCCTGACAGCAGGAGATACCAGCTTTGTCAATATTTGGCCATGCACCATTCCAGAACACCCCCGTCTCCTCTTCCCTCCTCATCCCCACACCCCTAAACGCCACTGTACGCCTTCCAGACTGCCTAGAGTGCCAACTGATGCCAGGGCCACAGTCCATTTAGCACAATGCATTGTGGGATGTTATGCAGGGCTGATGGGAGGGGGTATACACTTAAACACAGAGCATGGGCACTGGGCACTGCTTACTGGCAGGTGAGATACCCTGTCAATGGTACTAACAGACCAGCCAAGTACAAACACATTCCTCTTTTCTAGATGTGCATGACCCAACAGACTTTACCCCCTCCCTATGGAGAAATGCTTGCACCATTGTCAGGCTGTGTGTGTGTGTGTGTGTGTGTGTGTGTGTGTGTGTGTGTGTGTGTGTGTGTGTGTGTGTGTGTGTGTGTGTGTGTGTGTGTGTGTGTGTGTGTGTGTGTGTGTGCGTGCGTGCGTGCGTGCGTGCGTGCGTGCGTGCGTGTGTGTCTGTGTGTGTCTCTGTGTGTGTATGTGCTGCATGTGTGTGTGCATTTCCCTCTTGCCCCCTGGTCCTTGTATGATGGGGTGTTTGGCAGACTCCGTGATGGGGTGAAGCTCGGGCCATATGGCCAGACTGGGTTGGGTGGACCACCCTAACTCCCTCCTCCTCACAACCTGTCTCACCCCTGTGGTGTGTGTGTGTGTGTGTGTGTGTGTGTGTGTGTGTGTGTGTGTGCGCGCTCTGTAATTTGAGTGTTTTTTCATTAGTCACATGGCAGGAAGCTGTGGACGGGTGCTTGGCTGTGCCAGGGTCCATCAGCGCCAGGCTAATTAAGTCGGGGCTATTTCTGCTTCAGGGCTGGGCTGGGTTAGGCTCTGGGCTGGCTTAGGCTCTGGGCTGGGCTAGGCTCTGGGCTGGGTTAGGCTCTGGGCTGGAGATCTGGCCTAATGGGTTAACACAGACCACACCCCAGACGGGAGGGAGGGGAAAATAAAGGAGCAGGAAAGTGGAGAACAAATTGATGGAGAATAGTAAGGGTGAGGAGGGTGAAAGGAGGGAGGGGCTATCTTTGACTGGCAACATCAGGAGACAGGGAGAGGGGGGATTGTGTTTTGGTTAGATCCGCATGAAGACTCAAGGTTCCAGACAAGCTGTTCCCTCATGGATAGAGCAAGTTTCTCCCCAACCGTGACTCTGTGGTGGGATTTCTATGCCACTGCAGTGTCTGAGCCAGTGCTCTGCTTTGTCTTTGTGCACCTACCTCTAGAGACTCGACCTTGAAGGGGCTTGGGAAGCTAACCCAGCCTCAGCCACAACCACAAACTTAGCATTAGTTCGGGTAGCAGCCTCAGCCCCTGTCAGCGCCCAAGCAGAACGGTTCTCCTGCGAGTCCACTCTGACTGCTGTGCGGTTTAAACAGTTGGGAGGCTAATTTTCCTCTCAGCCTATCTCGAGCTCAGTCCCACTGATAAGGTAATTACTTGTATGGGTTTAAGTGGGGATTGGAGTTCTCCACAGGCTATAATGAGGTGATGGGTAGCAGCAGTTTAGCTTTGGTAATGTTCTACCTTATTTCAAGCTTTTCCCAAAGTTTTTGTCGCTTGAATTATGTCTGTGCTGCTTGGCCGGTGTGCTTTCATTTAGTGATGTGAAGAGACAGTACGGGTTAGAGGTTAGAGGTTAGTTTACCCAGAAGGTTGTTCCTAGTGGTATTGCTGTTGATTACTGTTCATCTCCTGTTCAAGACTGGAGAGTATGGACAGAGATGGAGAGACTTGATGAAATAGTTGGCATGGACTCACTCTGTTTGCAATAATAGTGTTTGACATGATTTTGGAATGATCATCTGAGTACACCAAATATACAATTATCTGTAAGGTTCCTCAGTCGAGCAGTGAATTTCGATCACGAAGACCAGGGAGGTTTTCCAATGCCTTGCAAAGAAGGGCACCTATTGGTAGATGGGTAAAAATAGAGTTACAGCTTAATGGCTGTGTTAGGAGAAAACTGAAGATGGATCAACATTGTAGTTGCTCCAAAATACTAACCTTATTGACAGATAAAATAAGGAAGCCTGTACAGAATAAAACATATTCCAAAACATGCATACTGTTTGCAACAAGGCACTAAAGTAATACTGCACAAAGTGTGGCAAACAATTCCATTTTTGTCCTGAAAACAAAGTGCTATGGGGGAAAATCCAGTGCAATACATTACTAAGTACCACTCTCTATTTTTTCAAGCAAAGTGGTGGCTGCATCATGTTATGGGTATGCTTGCAATCGTTAAGGACTGTGGAGGTTTTCAGGATAAAACATTTATGGAATGGAGCTAAGCATACTGGGAGATGAATTCACCTTTCACCAGGACAATAATCTAAAACTCAAAGCCAAATCTAGACTGGAAGACAGTGAATGTGTCTGAGTGACAGTTTTGACTTAAATCTGCTTGAAAATCTATTTTTAAAATAATAATGGGCATATTATGCACAATACAGGTGTGAAATGCTCTTAGAGACTTACCCAGAAAGACTCACAGGTGTAATTGCTGTCAAATGTGATTCTAACATGTATTGACTCAGGGGCTTGAATACTTATCTAATCAAGATACAGTATGTTAGTGTTTCATTTTTCATGTTTATATTTTTTTCATGTCTTAGAATTTTTCTTCCACATTGACATTAGAGTATTTTGTGTCGATCATTGACAAAAAAATGTACAGTTAAATCCATTTTAATCCCACTTTGAGACGCAAGAACAAAAACAAGACGTCAAGGCGTGTGACTACTTTCTGAAGGCACTGTACAGTAGTAGGGAGACATGACAACCCAGGGCCAGGGGTCTGTGGATGGTGGGGCGATCTACTGTTATGTGATATACTCTGAGGAAAGTGGCTGGCTTCCCCCTTTCTCCAGACAGTCGATGAGGACACTGTCTGTGAAACTTTGAAATGTCTGCTAGAAGGATTATTTTATTAGATGTTGGGAGTTTAACGTTTTTAATTTGAATTATACCATTTAAAAAAAATCATTTTTATAATTTCTCTTAACGTTTGGATTCGAGAGGATTATACAGTCAAAGAGCAACAAAACGGACATTATTTCCAATGTAGGCAAAATCGAGCTAAAAATATATTTTAATTTAACAGAAGAATCACAGTTCAACAACAGACGGCATAGATATTTGCGCTGTAGAATTTAAGCCAAACTCATATTTCACTTGACTCAATACAACACTATCTGTATTGGGATCTTGTTAAATGCAGTGAGGGAGAGTATTGATAATGATGAAAATGGTCATTTGCAGATATGGCAAAAATATCTAGAAGAAATGAGCGGAGAGAAAAGACAGACATAGAATGGACAGAACTAGTAAAAGACAAAAATGAGGCGTAAGTGAAAATGCCTGACTGCTGCGGTAATAGTGCCCATTTGAGAGCAGCAGAGAGATGGAGAGAGAGACTGCCTAATGCAGGGACACATCTGAGCTCTGAAAATACTGCGGTCGCCGACCGGCTGACCTGGCACACGCAAATGAACCTCCCTTCATCGCCATCTCTGGTCTGGTTACAACTATTTCCCAAACACGCTCAGTCCATCATCTCTTATTATTCTTCCGCATCTGTTTGTAAAAAGCCAGGCCCAATCACTCGGACAGAACACTAACCAGAACACTAACCAGACCTTAAGGCCCCATTTACAGGACTGTTATCAGAGGCATTACTTTAAGTAATACTGTGAATCTGACCTGGAGCAGAACGTGAGGGTGCAGGGTGAATGTTAATTATGATTGACCAATTTGCTGTGGTTAATCTCTGCTGCAGGGTAGGGGTGGGGGGAAGGGGGTGCTGAGTATGGGGGACTGGGATGATGCCAGGAGAGGAAGAGGTCATAATGGCACCATTGTCAGGGCGTGTCAGGGCGAGGCAGAGAGCGGGTTGATGGGTGGTGAGTCAGCGAAGGAGATAGGTCTGGACCTGTGTATTTCTCTCTCTGTCTCTCTGTCTCTCTGTCTCTGTCTGTCTCTCCTCACTCTCTGTCTCTCTCTCAATTCAATTCAAAGGGGCTTTAGTGGCATGGGAAACATATTGTATGTTTACATTGCCAAAGCAAGTGAAATAAACAAACAAAAGTAAGAAGAAACTAATTTAACAACATCAATAACAAATTATTTGAAATGAACAGTAAACATTGCACTCAAAAAGGTAATGACATGTCAAGTCTTATATCATCAGCTATGTACAGTGTTTTAGCAATATGCAAAGAGTTGTAGTGTGAATAGTGGGGGGAGATAAGTAAACAGATATATATTGGTTATATTTACGATGTTGTTGTCCTCCACTGGTTGCCCTTTTCTCATGGCATCGCTTCCTTTTAAGTGGTTGTAGAATTTAACAGCTCAAGTATAGTCCTAATTCTGCTCTGCATGCATTGTTTGGGGCTTATTTTTGCCGAATTCTGCATGCTGAATCTCATTTGGGTGTTTGTCCCATTTTGTGAATTCTTGATTGGTGAGTGGACTCCAGACCTCACAACCATAGAGCGAAATGGGTTCTATAACTTATTTAAGTATTTTTAGCCAAATCCCAATTGGGATGTCAAGTTTTTTGTTCCTTTCGATGGCATAGTAGGCCCTTCTTGCCTTGTCTCTTTGATCGTTCACAGCCTTGTGGAAGTTGCCTGTGGTGTTGATGATTAGGCCGAGGTAGCTATAATTCATTGTGTGTTCTAGGTATTTGTTGTCCTGGCAACTGGACCTTTCTTTGAACCCTATTATTTTTGTCTTACTGAGAGGCCGGGTTCTGCAGATTGTTCTAATGCCCTCACCAATTCATTGATATAAATGTTAAAGGGGGTGGGGCTCAAGCTGCATCCCTGTCTCACCCCATGGCCCTGAGGAAAGAAACTGATTGTTTATTGCCAATTGATATCATAATGTCATCTGTGTGTTTGTGTGCATTGATTTCATAATGTCATATGTTTTTCCTCCAACACCGCTTTCCATCAATTTGTATGGCAGACCCTCGTGTCAAATTAAGTCAAAACCTTTTTTTAAGTCAACAAAGCATGGGAAGACTTTGCTTTCGTATTGGTTTATTTGTTTGTCAATAAGGGTGTTCAGGTTGTACAGTGAGGCAAAAAAGTATTTAGTCAGCCACCAATTGTGCAAGTTTTCCCACTTAAAACGATGAGAGAGGCCTGTAATTTCCATCATAGGTACACTTCAACTATGACAGACAAAATGAGGAAAAAAAATCCAGAAAATCACATTGTAGGATTTTTTATGAATTTATATGCAAATTATGGTGGAAAATAAGAATTTGGTCACCTACAAACAAGCAAGATTTCTGGCTCTCACAGACCTGTAACTTCTTATTTAAGAGACTCCTCTGTCATCCACTTGTTACCTGTATTAATGGCACCTGTTTGAACTTGTTATCAGTATAAAAGACACCTGTCCACAACCTCAAACAGTCACTCTCCAAACTCGACTATGGCCAATACCAAAGAGCTGTCAAAGGACACCAGAAACAAAATTGTAGACCTGCACCAGGCTGGGAAGACTGAATCTGCAATAGGTAAGCAGCTTGGTTTGAAGAAATCAACTGTGGGAGCAATTATTAGGAAATGGAAGACATATAAGACCACTGATAATCTCCCTCGATCTGGGATCTCACCCCGTGGGGTCAAAATGATTACAAGAACGGTGAGCAAAAATCCCAGAACCACACGGGGGGACCTAGTGAATGACCTGCAGAGAGCTGGGACCAAAGTAACAAAGCCTACCATCAGTAACACACTACGCCGCCAGCGACTCAAATCCTGCAGTGCCAGACGTGTCCCCCTGCTTAAGCCAGTACATGTCCAGGCTCGTCTGAAGTTTGCTAGAGAGCATTTGGATGATCCAGAAGAAGAGTGGGAGAATGTCATATGGTCAGATGAAACCAAAATATAACTATTTGGTAAAAACTCAGCTCGTCGTGTTTGGAGGACAAAGAATGCTGAGTTGCATCCAAAGAACACCATACCTCCTGTGAAGCATGGGGGTGGAAACATTATGCTTTTGGGCTGTTTTTCTGCAAAGGGACCAGGACGACTGATCCATGTAAAGGAAAGAATGAATGGGGCCATGTATTGTGAGATTTTGAGTGAAAACCTCCTTCCATCATCAAGGGCATTGAAGATGAAACGTGGCTGGGTCTTTCAGCATGACAATGATCCCAAACACACCGCCCGGGCAACGAAGGAGTGGCATCGTAAGAAGCATTTCAAGGTCCTGGAGTGGCCTAGCCAGTCTCCAGATCTCAACCCCATAGAAAATCTTTGGAGGGAGTTGAAAATCCGTGTTGCCCAGCAACAGCCCCAAAACATCACTGCTCTAGAGGAGATCTGCATGGAGGAATGGGCCAAAATACCAGCAACAGTGTGTGAAAACCTTGTGAAGACTTACAGAAAACATTTGACCTGTGTCATTGCCAACAAAGGGTACATAACAAAGTATTGAGATAAACTTTTGTTATTGACCAAATACTTATTTTCCATCATAATTTGCAAATAAATTCATAAAAAATCCTACAATGTGATTTCTTGGATTCTTTTTTCTAATTTTGTCTGTCATAGTTGAAGTGTACCTATGATGAAAATTACAAGCCTCTCTCATCTTTTTAAGTGGGAGAACTTGCACAATTGGTGGCTGACTAAATACTTTTTTGCCCCACTGTATTTGTGGTCTGTCGTAGGGTATTTTGATAAACAGCCAATTTGACATTTGCTCAGGACATTGTTTTCACATAGCAAATGTTGGAGTCTGCTGTTGATGATACTGCAGAGGGTTTTCAGAGATTGCTGTTGACGCAGATTCTACGATAATTATTGGGGTCAAATCCACTTTTGTGGATTGGGGTACCAGACCTTGGTTCCAAATATTGGAGAAGACGCTAGAGCTGAGAATAATACTGAAGAGTTAAGAATAGCCCATTTGAATTTGTGGTCTGTATATTTGATCATTTTGGTTTAGTATACCGTCAACACCATAGTCCTTTTTGGGTTGGAGGGTTTGTATTTTGTCCTGTAGCTCATCCAATGTCTTTAAACACTGTTTCTACATTTTGTCAATTATCATGTTTTTGTTCTTGGTTCTTTGTTATATGGCCGTAAAGTTTGGAGAAATGGTTTATCCATACGTCTCCATTTAGGATAGGTACCTTTTCGTGTTGTTGTTTGTTTAGTGGCTTCCCCTTTTCCCAGAAGTGATTTGATTCAATGGATTCTTCAATCACATTGAGCTGTTTTCTGACATGCTGTTCCTTATATTCTTGTTGTTGTATTTCTGTACTGTTTTAGTGTTTCCCCATAGGCTAAGGTTTTTGGATCTCTGTGTTTTTGATTGGATAGGTTTATCAATTTCTTTCTATATTTTTTTCCTTTCTTCATCAAAACATTTCTCTTTGTTGTTAGTTTTCTTAGGTTTTCTGCTTGAATTGAAATGTGTTATGTTCACATGTGTTATGTTCACTACGTCAGATATACAGTAGATATGCTTCTACTGCAAAATGTACACCTTTCCTATTGCAGGGAAACATTTTGTCCAGGAAGTTGTCTTGGAGGGATTAGATTTGTTGTTGGCCAATAGTTTTTTGGTAGGTTTCTACACTACTCTCCTCTATAGCATTTCTTAGCATGCAGCATGCACTTTTTTTTGGCTTCAATGCTTTATGGTTGAGTATTGCTATGTTCATGTAGATTGTGATTTTGCTGTCAGTCTATACACTCTAAATCTCGTCAAACTCATTCCACAGAGGCCCGAGTGTCTGCTGGGTTTTCGCTCCACCCTTGTACTTGATTGATTAATTAATGTTTTTAATTAGTAAGGACCTCCCCTGACCTGGTTATCTAGGTCTTAATTGAAAGGAAAAAAACTAAAACCCGCAGACACTCGGCCCTCAGTGGAATTTAAATAAAATGTCAAATTGCCTATAAATTAAGTTTAATTAGCTCACAGGCTTATTCAACTACTCGCTCCTTACACAACTTGCTGGCTCCACTAGTGCCCCCTCAGCCAGGTGGCTCCATAGGGGCCCCCAGCCAGCTGGCTCCACTAGGGCCCTCTCAGCCAGGTGGCTCCACTAGGGCCAACTCAGACAGGTGGCTCCACCAGGGCCCCCTCAGCCAGGGGGCTCCACTAGGGCCCCCTCAGCCAGGTGGCTCCACTAGGGCCAACTCAGCCAGGTGGCTCCACTAGGGCCCCCTCAGCCAGGTGGCTTCACTAGGGCCCCCTCAGCCAGGTGGCTCCACTAGGGCCCCCTCAGCCAGGTGGCTCCACTAGGGCCCCCTCAGCCAGCTGGCTCCACTAGGGCCCTCTCAGCCAGGTGGCTCCACTAGGGCCCCCTCAGCCAGGTGGCTCCACTAGGGCCCCCTCAGCCAGGTGGCTCCACTAGGGCCCTCTCAGCCAGGTGGCTCCACTAGGGCCCCCTCAGCCAGGTGGCTCCACTAGGGCCCCCTCAGCCAGGTGGCTCCACTAGGGCCCCCTCAGCCAGGTGGCTCCACTAGGGCCCTCTCAGCCAGGTGGCTCCACTAGGGCCCCCTCAGCCAGGTGGCTCCACTAGGGCCCCCTCAGCCAGGTGGCTCCACTAGGGCCCCCTCAGCCAGGTGGCTCCACTAGGGCCCCCTCAGCCAGGTGGCACGTATCCTGTATGTGTAAAACGTTTCAGTAAAAATGTCAAAGGAAATTAAATAAAGGGACAAATATAGGCCTAGGTTCTATTTACTTGGTGTTTGTTCTCCACTGGTTACCTTTTTCATATCGCAACAGGTCACACTTTTTAAGTGATATAATAACATTTTTGTTTGGCTATAATTTGTTTGGGCCAGATTGTCTGAGTACTGTCCTGAGGCTTTGTTGGGTTGGTGGTGGTTTGTGAACTTTTCTCTATATTCATCTCTTAGTATTTCAGGGCTCTGTAGTGGTAGGAGTGGGGATCACTTGTTTTTAGGTGGTTATAGAATTTGATGGCTTGTTTTGGATATTAATTAGTAATGGATATTGCCCTAATTCTGCCCTGCATGCATTATTTGGGGATTTTCTCTGATCTCCAAAAATGCTTTTACAGAATTCTGCAGGATTTAAATGTCATGTTTGTACCATTTTTTTATATTTTTTTGTCTAGACTGGTTAGCGGACCCCACACTTCCATTTAGGGCAATTGGTTCAATTGTAGATTTTGATATTTTGAGCCAGGGTCTAATCGGTAAGTTAATTTGAATTTGTCTTTTGATTGAGTAAAAAGCCCTGCTCGCAGTCTCTTTCAGTTCATTGACAACGAAGCAGAAATTTCCGTTGGAGCTTATTTTTAAGCCCAGATATGAATAGACTTTAGTGTGTTCCTTGTCTTTTGTTCCTACTGTGAAATTGTGTTTGAAGTCTCTCAGTCTGTCTGTCTCTCTCTCTCTCTCTCTCTCTCTCTCTCTCTCTCTCTCTCTCTCGCTCTCTCTCTCTCTCTCTCTCTCTCTCTCTCTCTCTCTCTCTCTCTCTCTCTCTCTCTCTCAATTCAATACAAATGGCTTTATTGGCATGGAAAACATACGTTTACATTGCCAAAGCAAGTGAAATAGATAATAAACAAAAGTGAAATAATCAATCAAAAACGAATAGTAAAGTTTCAAAGGAATAGACACATTTCAAATGTCATATTATGGCTATGTACAGTGTTATAGTGATGTGCAAATAGAGTTCAAAAGTGAAAATAAATCAACGTCAGTATGGGTTGTATTTACAGTAATGTTTGTTCTTCACTGGTTGCCCTTTTCTTGTAGCAACAGGTCACACATCTTGCTGCTGTAATGGCACACTGTAGTATTTCACCCAATAGATATGTGAATTTATCAAATTTGTATATGTTTTGGAAGTTTTGGGGGCTCTGTGTAATCTGAGAGAAGTATGTGTCTCTAATATGGTCATACATTTGACAGGAGGTTAGGAAGTGCAGCTCAGTTTCAACCTCATTTTGTGGGCAGTGTACACATTGCCTGTTTTCTCTTGAGAGCCAAGTCTGCCTACGGCGGCCTTTCTCAATAGCAAGGCTATGCTCACTGAGTCTGTAAATAGCCAAACACTTACTTTCACTTTGGGCCAGTCACAGTGGTCAGGTATTCTGCCACTGTGTACTCTCTGTTTAGGGCCAAATAGTAATAATAGTCATCAATATTGTCACCGGGACAATCAGTAGCAACAATAATCAAGGGTAAAAATAACCATATAAGGTATCATAATAATATGTGTAGGTTGGTTGGTCTGTCAGACACTGTCCCTCATCTTATGACAGTTAGTAATGTAGTGCGACTTCTAACCCACATCTCTCTGCATCCTATTCTCATCAGGAAATTACACTCTCTAGTTGTTTATGGGTTTTTTTAAACATTTTGTCAGGAAACGCATCTCTGTCTCAGGTTCTGCTGTGGTGAAGTGGTTGCACTTTGTCAGGGTTTTTCTAAGATTTTGATCAGTAAACATGGTCGAATAGTTGTTGTACTGCCAATTTAGGTCCAGATAGTACTGCATTTTGCTTTGTGCTTGCTTTTGTGTTTCCCTGTGTAGTTTTGACTGTGTGGTAATTTGGTTTATTTTGGATTGGTTAGATGTGTTGGTCCTGAGGCTTCAGTGCATCAGTAGAACAGTTTTGTGAACTCAGCCCCAGGACCAGCTGGATGAGGGGACTTAAAAATTGCAGGGCTTGGTAATGATATGAGAGGGGGTCTCTCTCTCTCTCTCTCTCTCTCTCTCGCCCTCTACCTCTCCCTCCCTCTATTTCTCTTGCTTTCATTCTCACTATTAACACACTCTCTCTCTTAATGTTTATCTCCAGTACACACTGCAGTACATTGCTGCGTAATCCCCAATAACTCATGATTAAAGACTTGAATGTTGGGCCGTGTGTTACGAATGTGTGTTTGGATGGAATTAGAGAATGAGTGACATTCCCAGGTTGTGTAACACGCCTCCTGGAGGGCCTCTACTGTTCTGGACCAGATAATCCGCTGGTTACAGGGGCCACAGCAGATTTGGATCAGTCACCAGGTCAACGGGTGCAGGAGCCACAGATGTGGTGCAGATCAGGACATCCACTGTCACATGGCTTTTAATTGCAGATTTCCTGTTCCTTTCCCTTGAAGCTTTTGAGGTCATGATGGTGAAAGGCGGCCACTTCCTGGTTACGGAGCAGAGCAGACTTTGTGTGGTGTTATTGTGAGTTGCAGTGTATGGTGGTGGTGAGGTTTAACCATGCTAAGCTGCAGGAGCTCAGAGATAACCTCACAGCTGCCTGTAATGGCAGACTTGCCTTCTGACAGGATGCTAATGTAGGCTAAATCGGAGATGGCCCAGTCACTCACTACTGCTGCTCCAAACACTACATGCAAAAGAGTTGATTCTGTTGGAGAAAAGATGTGTACGGGGAGACATTATCCTCTCAACATTGCAGGAACCCGCCCACTCTTGTCTCTCTTCCCATCTTTTTCATCCTTTCTCTCCATCTCTCCTAACCTTTCCATTTCCACCTGTCACTTCTTTCCTCCTTTCTTTCCCTTGTCATTCACATTATCCCAGGCCTCTCTCCTCTCTCCTCCATCCTTTCCTCCTTTCTTTCCCTTGTCATTCACATTATCCCAGGCCTCTCTCCCTCTCTCCTCCATCCTTTCCTCCTGTCACTCTTACTCTCCATCTCTCTCTCTCTCTCTCTCTCTCTCTCTCTCTCTCTCTCTGGCAGATAGCCAGTAGCCAATATAATTACCTGGGTCCTGATCTGTTATTGTGGACAGCGTTATTCAGGCAGAGCTACAGTAGCATAGCAGCTACCTGATCCTTCAGTGGGGTATTTATAGCTAACTTTGGGGAAGGCGACCCAGCCTTTATCAGACTGTGGTAAGGCAGACTGGAGACTAAAATCAGACATTACCCATGGCAGGGGAACCTGACCTGGCAGGCCATGAAGACACAGGCTTTTTCAGGCTGTGGTAAGGCAGACTGGAGACTAAAATCAGACATTACCCATGGCAGAAGAACCTAACCTGGCAGGCCATGAAGACAAAGGCTTTATTCAACTACCTTAATGTGCTGTAATGTAATGTCCTCATCCTGATCTGTTTCTCTTAGAACTGCTGCAGAGCAGAATTCCTGCTCCTGTTTATGTTTGGAGCCTAAAGGAATAAATAATATATGCCATTTAGCTGACGCTTTTATCCAAAGCAACTTACAGTAATGTGTGCATACATTTTACATACCGGTGGTCCCGGGAATCAATCCCACTATCCTGTCATTACAAGGGCCATGCTCTACCAACTGAGCTACAGCGGGCCACTCGAGTCCGAGGGCCACTCAAGTGTCTTAGCTTGATGTTGGCGTAGATCAAGGTAGCAGAAACACTAATTATATACACCCATTGATCCTGATTAATGTCCAGTGGAGGACTGAGTGATTGAGGGAGACAGACTATTTACCACTTGTTTTCTTCATGTGTGACTGAGAGCTCATTTTGCTGCCTGTCAGTTGTGTAGGGATCAATAGGGCCTTGTTTATTTGCTTGTATAACACAGCGACAGGCCTCCTTGGAGGCGTGCTTGTATTGTGATGCTGCATGCTTGAATACACCGGCGCCACACACTCCACACATCTTCGATGGCACTCCGTCAATACCGCTCTCTCTAATGAGTGTCGGCTCTGGTACGGTTCTGCTTCCTCTGAGGCTGAAACACAGAAAACACAAACCTTCTACAGCTCTAAATGCTCCTCCGCTTTCACACATACTGGTACATACACACTTGAGGTTGTAGCAGTGCATGGCACCTCTGGCGCACGCACACACACACCGACACATACACACACACACACACACACACACACACACACACACACACACACACACACACACACACACACACACACACACACACACACACACACACACACACACACACACACACACACACAGAGCCAGTGGTGGGCTCAGGCACCAGAGCCAGTGGTGGGGTGTCACTTTGTCACCTATGTGCTCCTCTGTGTTCAGGCTGTTCCACTGGGGTGGTTGGTCACACTGAGATTAGAGCAAGCAGAGCAGGCAGGCAGCACAGGACCAGGCCACCCAGGACAGTTACAGTGTTCTAGACCAGAGCCACTCCATTTACAACCCTGTTATTCTTCTGCAGCATAATTCACTTTAGACCTTAGGGTGGATTTTGAGCCACAAACTCACCTCTAAATGAAGAGAGAGAGAGAGAGAGAGAGAGAGAGAGAGAGAGAGAGAGAGAGAGAGAGAGAGAGAGAGAGGTGGAAAGAGAAAGGTACCTGTATGTTCCTCAGCAATTTCACCTAAAGGAAACAGCCTGGCAACATGTCTCTGCTCACGACTGCACATTAGAGGTGAGCCCATTCACAACCGTTGTAACAGTAGACACAGACAGTCAAGTTATTGGTACAGGGGGAGAACAAGTATTTGATACACTGACGATTTTGCAGGTTTTCCTACTTACAAAGCATGTGGAGGTCTGTAATTTTTATCATAGGTACACTTCAACTGTGAGAGACGGAATCTAAAACAAAAATCCAGAAAATCACATTGTATGATTTTTAAGTAATTAATTTGCATTTTATTGCATGACATAAGTATTTGATCACCTACCAACCAGTAAGAATTTCGGCTTTCACAGACCTGTTAGTTTTTCTTTAACTTCTTGCGGCGAGCCATCCCGGATCCGGGATCGTGAATACAGCCTTAAGCTCATTACCATAACGCAACGTTAACTATTCATGAAAATCGCAAATTAAATGAAATCAATATGCTAGCTCTCAAGCTTAGCCTTTTGTTAACAACACTGTCATCTCAGATTTTTAAAAATATGCTTCTCAACCATAGCAAAACTAGCATTTGTGTAACAGTATTGATAGCTATTGATAGCTAGCATTAGCATTTAGCGTTAGCATTCAGCAGGCAACATTTTCACAAAAACCAGAAAACCATTCAAATAAAATAATTTACCTTTGAAGAACTTCGGATGTTTTCAATGAGGAGACTCTCAGTTAGATAGCAAATGTTCCGTTTTTCCTGAAAGATTATTTGTTTAGGAGAAATCGCTCCATTTTGTGCATCACGTTTAGCTACTAAAAAAACCTGTATCCAGGATTGTGTAAATCTATCGGCAAGCTCATTAGCATAACACAACGTTAACTATTCATGAAAATCGCAAATGAAATGAAATCAATATGCTAGCTCTCAAGCTTAGCCTTTTGTTAACAACACTGTCATCTCAGATTTTCAAAAATATGCTTCTCAACCATAGCAAAACTAACATTTAGCATTTAGCGTTAGCATTTAGCGTTAGTATCAGCAGGCAACATTTTCACAAAAACCAGAAAAACATTCAAATAAATCATTTACCTTTGAAGAACCTCGGATGTTTTCAATGAGGAGACTCTCAGTTAGATAGCAAATGTTCAGTTTTCCTGAAAGATTATTTGTGCAGGAGAAATCGGTCCGTTTGGTGCGTCACGTTTGGCTACCAACGAAAATTCAGTTATCCAAACGCCAAACTTTTTTCCAAATTAACTCCATAATATTGACTGAAACATGGCAAACGTTGTTTAGAACCAATCCTCAAGGTGTTTTTCACATATCTCTTTGATGATATATGGTTCGTGGAAGTGTCCTTTCCCCTCTGAATCGCATGGCAAAATGCATGCAGCTGAAGATTACGCAACAATTTAGACAAAGGACACCGGGCGGACCCCTGGCAAATGTAGTCTCTTATGGCCAATCTTCCAATGATATCCCTACAAATACGTCACAATGCTGCAGACATCTTGGACGAACGGCAGAGAGCTTAAGCTCATTCATGGCACATTCACAGCCATATAAGGAGACGATAGAAAAACAGAGCCTCAAAAATTCTGCTCATTTCCTGTTTGAGGTTTCATCTTGGTTTCGCCTGTAGCATGAGTTCTGTGGCACTCACAGATAATATCTTTGCAGTTTTGAAAACGTCAGAGTGTTTTCTTTCCAAAGCTGCCAATTATATGCATAGTCGAGCATCTTTTCGTGACAAAATATTGCGCTTAAAACAGGCACGTTTTTTTATCCAATAATGACATAGCGCCCCCATAGGTTGAAGAGGTTAAGAAGCCCTCCAGTTCTCCACTCATTACCTGTATTAACTGCACCTGTTTGAACTTGTTACCTGTATAAAAGACACCTGTCCACACACTCAATCAAACAGACTCCAACCTCTCCACAATGGCCAAGACCAGAGAGCTGTGTAAGGACATCAGGGATAAAGTTGTAGACCTGCACCAGACTGGGATGGGCTACAGGACAATAGGCAAGCAGCTTGGTGAGAAGGCAACAACTGTTGGCGCAATTATTAGAAAATGGAAGAAGTTCAAGAGATGACGGTCAATCACCCTCGGACTGGGGCTCCATGCAAGATCTCACCTCGTGGGGCATCAATGATCATGAGGAAGGTGAGGGATCAGCCCAGAACTACACGGCAGGACCTGGTCAATGACCTGAAGAGAGCTGGGACCAGAGTCTCAAAGAAAACCATTAGTAACACACTACGCCATCATGGATTAAAATCCTGCAGTGCACGCAAGGTCCCCCTGCTCAAGCCAGCGCATGTCCAGGCCCGTCTGACGTTTGCCAATGACCATCTGGATGATCCAGAGGAGTAATGGGAGAAGGTCATATGGTCTGATGAGACAAAAATATAGCTTTTTGGTCTAAACTCCACTCGCCTTGTTTGGAGGAAGAAGGATGAGTACAACCCTAAGAACACCATCCCAACCGTGAAGCATGGAGGTGGAAACATCATTCTTTGGGGATGCTTTTCTGCAAAGGGGACAGGACGACTGCACCGTATTGAGGGGAGGATGGATAGGTCCATGTATTGAGAGATCTTGGCCAACAACCTCCTTCCCTCAGTAAGAGCATTGAAGATGGGTCGTGTCTGGGTCTTCCAGCATGACAACGACCCGAAACACACAGCCAGGGCAACTAAGGAGTGGCTCGATAAGAAGCATCTCAAGGTCCTGGAGTGGCCTAGCCAGTCTCCAGACCTGAACCCAATAGAAAATCTTTGGAGGGAGCTGAAAGTCCGTATTGCCCAGCGACAGCCCCGAAACCTGAAGGATCTGGAGAAGGTCTGTATGGAGGAGTGGGCCAAAATCCCTGCTGTAGTGTGCGGAAACCTGGTCAAGAACTACAGGAAACGTATGATCTCTGTAATTGCAAATAAAGGTTTCTGTACCAAATATTAAGGTCTACTTTTCTGATGTATCAAATACTTATGTCATGCAATAAAATGCAAATTAATTACTTAAAAATCATACAATGTGATTTCTGGATTGTTGTTTTAGATTCCCTCTCTCACAGTTGAAGTGTACCTATGATAAAAAAATTACAGACCTCTACATGCTTTGTAAGTAGGAAAACCTGCAAAATCGGCAGTGTATCAAATACTTGTTTTCCCCACTGTATGTCCTTGTCCATTGTGCCCTTGCCACAGAGACCAGCATGCAGGCATGCAGCCAGATTGTGGTCCAGATTCCACCCCGGAGTTAACTTCAGGACTCTGCCACCCTACATGGGCAGGCTGTAGCCAGAGCAGCAGTGGTGGTTTGTGGTTCTAACTCTGCCTGGAAACAAGGGCTTTCCAGACCGTATTATATCTATTTGACAACAGTCACAAACACGTAAAAAAAATTCTCTGTGTGACGCACATTCAATTCTTCTCCTGATACACACAAAGTCTATGAATAATTTCCTCTTTCTGTATCCTCATTCCTTCTTTAAGTGAGTCAGTGGCGTTGCACCAGCACGCTGTTTTATTGCCGTTATTAGGCAATAGGGAGATTTTAGGGCTGCAATCAGATAACATTGTCATCCTATAGAGAGACCAGCAGCTCCTCCTCCTCCTCCTCCTCCTCCTCCTCCTCCTCCTCCCTCCTCCATGAAACAGGCCAGCTCTGACCGAGCTCAGGCTAAGTTATGAACCAGCAGTTGGGGCAGAGGGAACAGAAATAGCCCCCAGGTCTTTGACAGCCATCTTGCTGATCCCAGGAGATGAGACAGAGGTTTTAGTGTCTAACACGTCCTTCGGCTCAAACTCACTGTTCTCTCTCTCTCTCAATAAAGTACTGTGCCGATAGCCTTGACTCACGAATGGAGAGAGTTGCATCAATACTCTCTCTTTCTCTATCCCCCACTCTCCCTCTATCTCCATTCCATCTCCTTTTCTCGTCCATCTGTTCCCTTTCGCCTCACTGTCCTCGCCGTCTCCTATTCTCACCGTTTTGTTGTTCCTCTCCTACTCTCCTGCCTTCTCTACCCCATCTCTCTCTCTCTCTCTCTCTCTCTCTCTCTCTCATACTTTCTCTCGTTCTCTCTTTCCCCTGCTCTCGACGTTAAGTGCTGAACTCTACAGCAGAAAGTGCCGACTCATCATGTCCTCTAAGACATATTTATCTCATTTCCTGAGGCCCTGTAGATGGAGTTAATGTCACTGGGGTGGAGGGAGGGAGGTGTGGGGGGAAGGAGCTGACAGTACACTGGCACGGCACATACACTTTTACAGCTCAGCCCACCACAAAGGGAAGCCAGCCCTGAGCTTCCAAACCAGATGGAGAGGAGGGAGAAACCACTCCAAAACCAGGATGTTAAATATGAGAGACTTCTGTTGGCCTAAAGCAGAGGGGGAAATGTTTCAGAACATTTCATGAACTGAGACAAGTGCAGGATGCGACGCAGTAGAAGGAGAGGCAAGAGAAGAGCAGCAGAGGGAGGTTGTTTACCTCACTGTGTGTTCCAGTGTCTGTTTTTGTAGAAATGCTGCGATCTGTTTTTGTATTCAAAACTGTATAGCTGTGTAATTAGATATGTTGTGTAACAACAAGAAGATATGAATGAGAGAGCTCTAACTTGACATGCTTGTGTGTATTGTGTGGAGAGAGAGAGAGAGAGAGAGACTCTATAAAAACCGACACCTCATGGACGGCTGTCTGTCTTCCAGTCTGTCCTTGTCCTTAGTGGGCTGTCCGTTGGCTCCCAACCAACCGCCACTCAGGGCCCTTCTGCAAAGCTGTCCTGTCTGAACCCATGCCAGCCTAGAGCCAGACGTGCTCACACTGACTCACTCCACCACCACCACCACCATCGGCAGCTAGCTAAATGCTGGTAGATCTCTCTCACTGTGTCTACACCACACCTGGGCTGCCTGGTGTGTAAGTGCCATTGTCATTAAGTCTTAATATTCATGTAATATGGGCCATTCCAGAGAGGGACCACCACATTCCTACATGGTAGTGCAACTCCAGTGTGTATGGTGGCAGACTGGGACTCCTGTCCCTGTGGTTCTCTGTTCTCCTTCCTAATGTGTGTGTTCCTCTATCTTCAATCCTTCTTTGGCTCTGAATGACGCTTTGGCCCACACAGTTCAGTAGGAGGCGAGAGAGCAGACGAAGTGGTTCCCTAAACTACCACATTACAATGTGAGAATTCCTCCCTGTGGGAAGCGGTCGGGAGACACAAACCAGAAAGCCCACACAGAGTCCAGAGCCAAGCCACCACTCTCACACTGCTGGATCTGTCCCAAAGCAAAGGAACAGGCTCACACTGTGTAGTACTGTAGAGGCAGGGCCCTGGGAGTCAATGTTATACACACCATTAATGTCAACTAGACATTTAAAAAGAACCCTATGATAATGTTATCCCATATCCCTTTACCATTATTGTTGTTGAACTGCGATGGAATCAGTCCCTCCGATCAGAACTCACTTATATTGTAACATAAACCTCTGATGTGAAAATGGGTCTGTAGTCAGAGTGAGCCTATCGCAGGTCTGTTTGGGGATGTCTCATACTGAGAACATCTCCTCCGGGGTGGATAGGAGGAATGGATGAGTGTGTCTCCTCCGGGGTGGATAGGGGGAATGGATGAGTGTGTCTCCTCCGGGGTGGATAGGGGGAATGGATGAGTGTGTCTCCTCCGGGGTGGATAGGGGGAATGGATGAGTGTGTCTCCTCCGGGGTGGATAGGGGGAATGGATGAGTGTGTCTCCTCCGGGATGGATAGGGGGAATGGATGAGTGTGTCTCCTCCGGGATGGATAGGGGGAATGGATGAGTGTGTCTCCTCCGGGATGGATAGGGGGTATGGATGAGTGTGTGTCTCCTCCGGGATTGATAGGGGGAATGGATGAGTGTGTGTCTCCTCCAGGATGGATAGGGAGAATGGATGAGTGTGTTCCCGGATGGCCAGCCCTTACCCGTAAGCTCCCCAATGGGCTGTGAACCGGGTGATTTAGCATCTTTTACGTCGTCCTCCCCCAGAGCAGAGCCCAGAGACACTCACCACACACCTATTCATCCTGGTGTCATAGCTCTGCCTCATCAGCAGTACTAGAGTTAGCTGGAGGTGTGTGTGTGTGTGTGTGTGTGTGTGTGTGTGTGTGTGTGTGTGTGTGTGTGTGTGTGTGCGTGCGTGCGTGCATGCGTGTGTGCGTGCGTGCGTGAGTGCGTGCGACAGTGAACGAGGAAGAGAGTTTCTGTCTCCATAAAGGCCACTGTTTGTGTTTCTATATTGTGTGTTTAAGGCATGAGGATACAATCCAGCTGGTAAACAACCACAGCACAGACTAACTAATGAGAACGGGGCCTCCCCTGACCCCCATCTCTGCTGTGGTGTGGAGTGGAGCCATGACAGTGGCTGTGGTGGTGGCTGGTGACACAGCTGTGCTCCTGAGGAAGCATAATGGCAGCAGCTGCTGGTTTAGAAAGACTTGGACAGGCCATCGTGTGTGTGTGTGCGTGTGCGTGTGCGTGTGCGTGTGTGCGTGTGCGTGTGTGCGTGTGTGTGTGTGTGTGTGCTGCCCAGTGGCAGGGTTGAGGGCAGCCCAGAAGGGAGCAGAACAGGGCCTGTCTCTAGAACTCATTAGGGCTGTGATCCCAGAAGGAGGAAGACCCACTGCCAGGCAGGGGCTCACGTTACCTCAGAGGGGTCATTTTCATCCCGACCTCCTCCAATACACTAGAGCTGCATTTCAAACCTCTTCCTAGTAGTGCACTATATAGTCCGCTGAGCCCCCTGTCATGGCCGCCTCTACCTGTCTGTGTCTAATGAAAGTGATGAAGCTGTTGTTGCCCCAGGCTGTGAGCTGCAGGCAGGGCTTCACAGGCAGTAAACACATAATGTAGGCTCATAAAGTACTGTAATACCTGACTTTACTGTCCACGGGGAGTTGCACGAAGGGCCATGGCTTCCCTCTGTGATGCATCCCAAATGGCACCCTATACCCTATGTAATGCACTACTTTTGACCCGAACCATATGGGCCCTGGTCATAACTAGTGCACTATATAGGGTACAGAGTGCTGTTTGGGACACATCCTGTAAATGTACAGAAGGATCCACCAGGGGCTAGGAAGAGAAACTGACTCATAGAACCCATGAAACACTGGAAAGAAACAGAGAGGATGAAATTAACATCACTCAGTTGGTTCCTCCTCACATAAACCATGGACATCACAGTTCTCTCCTCTCTCTCTCGCTCTCTCGCTCTCTCGCTCTCTCTCTCTCTCTCTCTCTCTCTTCCTCTTTCTTTCCTCTCTCTCTTCCTCTTTCTTTCTTTCTCTTTCTCTCTCTCTCTCTCCCTCTCTTTCTTTCTCTCTCTCCCTCTTCCTCTTTATTTCTCTCTCTTTCTCACTCTCGTTCTCTCTCTTCCCCTTTCTCTCTCTCCCTCTTTCTCTCTTGCTCTTTCTGTGGGAAGTGTATCCTGTTTCTGAGGTGCCTCTATGGCTCAGACACACAGGGACTCTGGGCATCTTTCCCATTCTCCCATTCCTCTGTTCCCTCAGCTCTCTTTAAATCCCTGGTCTCTCTTCACTCTCTCTCTCTCCTCTCCTCTTCTCTCGCCACACATTTTTCACTTCAATCACCACTATCTCCTGTAATCAGAGACTGAGCTGCTGCTACAGTAACTCATTATATTTCCACCATGGCCTAATAATGCAATAATGTGCACGTGCAGTAGGCTACTAGTTAACTGTGCTTATGTACATGCTAGCTTTCATGTGTGTGTATGTTCAGTAAGAGTGTTTAAGTGTGAGTCGCTGGTCCAGTATGGATTACACTTAAAGCCCCCTCTCTGCTGGGAGAAACAAATGACGGCAATTAGAGGGATCCAGAGGAGGTCTATGTGGATGCATTATTAATGAGCCAGTCATTAGGAGGCTGAAGGCTGCTGGTAGGAGGCTCACTAAAGGACCTGTTATCAGTAGGACCAGGCAGTCCTGAGCCACACCAGGAGAGACCAGGAGCAGCCAGGGGATCCTCCACGGTGTATGAGGTGGCATTTACAACCTGCTGCTCGTTAGGATGGAGCAGCCAATTAGCCAGTGGTCGCACTGGGAAGCACCATCTTAACTGGGGGGGGTGATATACTCATAAAAGTGTGGGAGGACTCAATGATTGGTCATGTAGAATATGTGAGTTGGTTGGTATTGGGAATCTGTTGTGTTCTCTGAGCCTAGTTGTGGTACTCCCAGCAAGATGACTACATTCCAAGGTCATGGGTACATTATGTGATGTCACACAGAGGTCAACTCTGGCAAACCATTTACTACAGTATATCTTCCTCTTGGTACCTGATGAGAGCAGTGGAGTTCAGTCGATCCAACTCCAGTTATGAGACAGTTGGACCGCTACATGTTATCACCTGTTCTAGGTTCAGAGGTTGAGGTGACTTTTCCCACCCTCCAGGTCACTGAGTGCTCTGACTGGCTGGCCTGGTGGTCAATGTCTTGCCTATCGGATCACCCCTGCAGCAGCAGTATGGTAGTGGTCCCAGGGAGGCTCAAAGCAGCCCAGGGCCTGAGATAGAGCTGCCTGCCTGAGGGCCTCCACCCATCCCAAGGGACATTCACATGTAGATAACACTACTGTCTCAGCTCAACCCCTGCCACATTATTCTGAATGTGCAGCCTGCCCTCTCAGAGGGGATTGCGGGTAAATTGGCTTGAGATTACGTCAAATGATGACATGGCTGTAATGACATCTTTTCAGCTACCTTTGCCTACTGGGGTAGGGCTGGGGTTCTGGGGGGCGACTGAAGGATGATGGGATTCCATTTTGTAATGGCTTAGGGTGGTGGTGGAGGGGATTGTGCTGTGCTGTGCTGTGTTGTAGTCATACCTGGGGGTGGTGAGGAAGGGATGGGGAGGAGGGGTACAGTAGGGAGAGAAAGAGAAGTGGCTGTGTTATGTTACAGAGTTAACGGAGGCAGAGGGAGAGAGGGGGGAGCTGTTTCTGCTGAGCCGAGTGTGTGACACAGCCTATGTAAAGCAGTGTAAGAGGAAGGAAGTGAGTAATTAAGAGGATGATTAATATGCGCGGCAGCATCAGTGGCAGAGGTGTCCGTGTCATCACTATTGTGGCACCTCGGAGCAATTGAATATTTCCACCTGTACTCCCAGCCTGCCCCTCAGCCCCCAGGGAATGGCAGCGTACGGAGAAAATGTCACTTAACACAAGCTAATGCGTACAAAATATGTTTGTGTGGGAAGGAAGGGGAGTTTGTGTGTTTGTGGTAGGGAGTGTGTGTGTCTCTCAAGCATTGCAGGGGGGAAAAGGGTGATGTTTGTTTACCTATGAGGATATGTCACCTCTCCAAGTCTCTAGCAGGTCACAGTATAGACCATCTCTAATTGCTCTCTCTCTCTCTCTACCCCCCAGACAGTGTCACCAGAACAGCAGTTGCTTTGTGTCGTCTGGGGTCCTTGGGGATCTCCACAATCCCCCTGGTCCCCTACCTCCATCCATCCACACACACACATGCAGACATTTATACTCATTGTGCCTGCTGACATTTCCTCTCCATATGTCATCATACCCTTCTATCAATGTGCTGACATTTACCAAAGGACCGACAGACGGCCAATCTCTTACTGTCTCCTGGGGTTAACCAACCAAGAGCCCATTGGCTAGAACACACACATGCACAGACACCGGCGCACACACCCACACACACGTGTCACAGGAGAGAGCAACCCACAGGCGTGTTCCTGTGCCGTGCCCCACCCCTGCGGCAGGCCGCGCGGCCTAAATGAATGATTAAACATGATGAATAAGGGGGTAATGTGAGAAGCCACGTGGCGCGAGGTGCTCACTTTAGGGCTCGACTCTGAGATTTATGGGCCGGGAGCATAAATAATGGATTCATCAATCTCTCAAGGACTAAAGAAAGGCAGTGCCGTCACAGGGGCTAACCAAGGGCCCAGAGCAGAGAGCCACTGGAAAACACTTGCACAGCGTTGCACAACACAGCAAGGCACCCAGATAGAACCAGATTAGACCCAACCCAAACAGAACCAAAGCCAACACTAGAATCAACTGGCTGGGCCGTCATCACAGGTACAGTGCCTTGCGAAAGTATTCGGCCCCCTTGAACTTTGCGACCTTTTGCCACATTTCAGGCTTCAAACATAAAGATATAAAACTGTATTTTTTGTGAAGAATCAACAACAAGTGGGACACAATCATGAAGTGGAACGACATTTATTGGATATTTCAAACTTTTTTAACAAATCAAAAACTGAAAAATTGGGCGTGCAAAATTATTCAGCCCCCTTAAGTTAATACTTTGTAGCGCCACCTTTTGCTGCGATTACAGCTGTAAGTCACTTGGGGTATGTCTCTATCAGTTTTGCACATCGAGAGACTGAATTTTTTTCCCATTCCTCCTTGCAAAACAGCTCGAGCTCAGTGAGGTTGGATGGAGAGCATTTGTGAACAGCAGTTTTCAGTTCTTTCCACAGATTCTCGATTGGATTCAGGTCTGGACTTTTGACTTGGCAGGTCTGGACTTTGACTTCTAACACCTGGATATGTTTAGTTTTGAACCATTCCATTGTAGATTTTGCTTTATGTTTTGGATCATTGTCTTGTTGGAAGACAAATCTCCGTCCCAGTCTCAGGTCTTTTGCAGACTCCATCAGGTTTTCTTCCAGAATGGTCCTGTATTTGGCTCCATCCATCTTCCCATCAATTTTAACCATCTTCCCTGTCCCTGATGAAGAAAAGCAGGCCCAAACCTTGATGCTGCCACCACCATGTTTGACAGTGGGGATGGTGTGTTCAGGGTGATGAGCTGTGTTGCTTTTACGCCAAACATAACGTTTTGCATTGTTGCCAAAAAGTTCAATTTTGGTTTCATCTGACCAGAGCACATGTTTGGTGTGTCTCCCAGGTGGCTTGTGGCAAACTTTAAACAACACTTTTTATGGATATCTTTAAGAAATGGCTTTCTTCTTGCCACTCTTCCATAAAGGCCAGATTTGTGCAATATACGACTGATTGTTGTCCTATGGACAGAGTCTCCCACCTCAGCTGTAGATCTCTGCAGTTCATCCAGAGTGATCATGGGCTGCATCTCTGATCAGTCTTCTCCTTGTATGAGCTGAAAGTTTAGAGGGACGGCCAGGTCTTGGTAGATTTGCAGTGGTCTGATACTCCTTCCATTTCAATATTATCGCTTGCACAGTGCTCCTTGGGATGTTTAAAGCTTGGGAAATCTTTTTGTATCCAAATCCGGCTTTAAACTTCTTCACAACAGTATCTCGGACCTGCCTGGTGTGTTCCTTGTTCTTCATGATGCTCTCTGCGCTTTTAACGGACCTCTGAGACTATCACAGTGCAGGTGCATGTAACGGTTTTCTAATGGTGAAGGAGAGTCGGACCAAACTGCAGCGTGTAGATTTCGATCCATGTTTAATAAAACAACGTAACACGAATCAAAATACAAACTCAACAAAACAATAAACGTAATGAAAACCGAAACAGCCTAAACTGGTGCAAACTAACACAGAATAAGGACAACTAAGGACAGTAAGGACAATCACCCACCATACAACCAAAGAATATGGCTGCCTAAATATGGTTCCCAATCAGAGACAACGATAACCACCTGCCTCTGATTGAGAACCACTCCAGACAGCCATAGACTTTCCTAGAACACCCTACTAAGCTACAATCCCACTAACATACACACCAAACCCCCCAGACAAAACACACCACAATACAAAAACTCCATGCCACACCCTGGCCTGACCCAATACATGAAGAAAAACACAAAATACTTAGACCAGGGCGTGACAGTGCATTTATACGGAGACTTGATTACACACAGGTGGATTGTATTTATCATCATTAGTCATTTAGGTCAACATTGGATCATTCAGAGATCCTCACTGAACTTCTGGAGAGAGTTTGCTGCACTGAAAGTAAAGGGGATGAATAATTTTGCACGCCCAATTTTTCAGTTTTTGATTTGTTAAAAAAGTTAATAAATAAATGTCGTTCCACTTCATGATTGTGTCCCACTTGTTGTTGATTCTTCACAAAAAAATACAGTTTTATATCTTTATGTTTGAAGCCTGAAATGTGGCAAAAGGTCGCAAAGTTCAAGGGGGCCGAATACTTTCGCAAGGCACTGTAAGCCAGAGAACAGAGAACACTGGCCCTAATATCCCCACCACGCTAGAACACTGTGGAGGAGAGGGACATACAGGGATCTGGACTGCATATGGAAAGTGGGAAGGATTTATAGGAACGTTTGACAAGGTCATTTGTATCTTGCCTTTCTATGAGGCAAAGGTAATGTCACAGCAGCCATGGAGGGTAGCCTCCGAGCCTCCACCGAGCCAGAATCACAGTCCACTTCTTTTATCAATTCATCTTTAATTTCATCAACTAAATCCTATTGGTGGAAGCCTTATCTAATTATCAAATGAGATCTGGGCTTATAGATGACGTCATTACGGAGGAGTCTGGTCTTTAAAGGGCTTTGTGTGAGTCCCTAATGGCACACTGTCGGTGCATTATTAAGGGAATACGGTGCCATCAGGGAAGGACATCATTATGGTCTGCTTCTGTTCTGTCTCTGAACTCCACTGTGATTTTTTGAATACATCGGCAGGCTGGCGCGCTTACTGAGGTCCCGAAGCAATAAAGCTGTGTTCTAATCGGCTGGCTGCTCAGACCTATGTGAAGAACACATTGTTAAAATGAAACAAGTCAAATAACGAATTATGGAAATACAGGAGCCAGCTGAGTCACTGTGGGGGGAGTCAGAAATGACTGACTGTGAAGTATTCCTAACATAGATCACTGACTCACTCTGCCATAAATAGTGATTTTTCTCGTGGCCACGGTGATGATAACGCCATGGAAACAAGAGACCTGAGGAAAACCTTGTAGGTGTGTCTTATTTACACCCGAAATCAGTGAAGTGACTTGGGTTCTACATTCAGGCCTCGTTGAAAGAAGCTTAAGAGTAACTGGGGGGCACGCAGTCTGGAGTTTTGTTGGGACTGTCCCTATCAGTATTTAGTCTGTCTTCTTGGTGCTCGATAATAGTCTTCCTCAAACTGCGACGCTTGTTTTAGAAAGGAGTACCGCTGAAAGATGCCGTGAGGGAAATAGAATCCTGAGCGAGAGTGTGAGTGTCATTCTCCCCTAGTTGTATTCATATTTGACACATTTGGGATTGAAGTGAACAGAGGGGATGTCATAATTAGTTTAGTTCACAGCTTCCAGCGGCAAGACATATTTGCTTTTAGCAGATCATTAAAACACACAAGCGGGCACACACACACACACACACACACACACACACACACACACACACACACACACACATAGGCTTTAAGGCAGGTTCTCTGTCAGTGTGTATGGTGAGGGGAACATGATTGAGTTTGACAGCTTAGGGAGGGGAGAAATGCTGCTCAAGCTGACTACACTGTAATGAAATATAAGTACAGAGGTAAAGAAAGTACTGTGAAGGCAGTATCTGTATCTCCCCTTCAGAGAGAGGGAGAGGGAGAGGGAGAGGGAGAGGGAGAGGGGAGAGAGATGTAGAGAGAGATGTAGAGAACAAGAGATGGGGTGATTGTATGTTGGCACAGTGATATGTCATCCAACCTGCCTTCTTGTTGAAGATGGCAGAAGTAAAGTATACTCTTTTCCTCCCGCTCTTAGTCCCTTTCTGTTGCCTGGTTGGACGTGGTTTGCGTGGTAATTACACTCTCAACCCCCTAAACCGCTGTGCTAAGTACCCACTTAACCTGCTGAGTGGGAGACAGACTGGCCCTTCCTTCCTGCCTGCCTTCCCTAGTGTGGTTTCCTCTTCCCTGCCTTAATCCAGGGCCACTGGAGCCATTTTGTGACCTGGTGGGGGTTCTTGTATCTGTGTGCCCCTCTCTCTCTCTCGGCGGGTAGGGGGCGGAGGGCGGTCACCGTGCTGTGACCCAGGCAGCGGGAGCCAAAGTGCCCTGACCTCCAGGTCACTCCGCCTTTTCACTTCCCAGAATGCCCCAGTAGCCGCCCCATGGCCCCCACACCGCCCACCATTCCATTTGGTTGCCTGTGGATACGGGTGTGGAGAGGAGCGAGAGGGACCCGTTTCCCTGCCAGCAGGCCCAGAGAGGGGAGAAATGCCAGACTCCAGGGGAGCAGTAGCCTGTAAATACCCATGCTCACACTCACACAGTCCATGTTTATGTATTAACAAACACACATACACATACAAATATGTTCTCACAGTTGCACCACTGAGAGGTTGTTGAGTGGTTGCACTTTTAGAATGAAGAATTTCCAGATAGGGAGAGCTAGGAAGAGTCATAGCTAAATGAAAGAGCGCATCAAAGTTGTATTTTGACCGTAGTGGCTTCTCACTCCCTGTGGAGATGTAGTTGTTTATTTACTATTTCACATAACATGCTCACTTCCTGCTTTCCTACCCCATGATTCTTCAACTCCACCGTACCAAACACACATAGAGCCCTACATGCCTACATCCCCAGTCCCTTCTCTGAGTGTGTTTATTCACAGTCCCCAGTCCCTTCCCTGAGTGTGTTTATTTACAGTCCCCAGTCCCTTCCCTGAGTGTGTTTATTTACAGTCCCCAGTCCCTTCCCTGAGTGTGTTTATTTACAGTCCCCAGTCCCTTCCCTGAGTGTGTTTATTTACAGTCCCCAGTCCCTTCCCTGAGTGTGTTTATTCACAGTCCCCAGTCCCTTCCCTGAGTGTGTATATTTACAGTCCCCAGTCCCTTCCCTGAGTGTGTTTATTTACAGTCCCCAGTCCCTTCCCTGTGTTTATTTACAGTCCCCAGTCCCTTCTCTGAGTGTGTTTATTCACAGTCCCCAGTCCCTTCCCTGAATGTGTTTATTTACAGTCCCCAGTCCCTTCCCTGTGTTTATTTACAGTCCCCAGTCCCTTCCCTGTGTTTATTTACAGTCCCCAGTCCCTTCCCTGTGTTTATTTACAGTCCCCAGTCCCTTCCCTGTGTTTATTTACAGTCCCCAGTCCCTTCCCTGTGTTTATTTACAGTCCCCAGTCCCTTCCCTGTGTTTATTTACAGTCCCCAGTCCCTTCCCTGTGTTTATTTACAGTCCCCAGTCCCTTCCCTGTGTTTATTTACAGTCCCCAGTCCCTTCCCTGATTGTGTTTATTCACAGTCCCCAGTCCATTCCCTGTGTTTATTCACATTCCCCATTCACAGTCCCCAGTCCCTCCCCTGTGTTTATTTATAGTCCCCAGTCCCTTCCCTGTGTTTATTTACAGTCCCCAGTCCCTTCCCTGAGTGTGTTTATTCACAGTCCCCAGTCCCTTCCCTGTGTTTATTTACAGTCCCCAGTCCCTTCCCTGATTGTGTTTATTCACAGTCCCCAGTCCATTCCCTGTGTTTATTCACAGTCCCCACTCCCTTCCCTGTGTTTATTCACAGTCCCCAGTCCCTTCCCTGTGTTTATTTACAGTCCCCAGTCCCTTCCCTGATTGTGTTTATTCACAGTCCCCAGTCCTTTCCCTGTGTTTATTCACAGTCCCCAGTCCATTCCCTGTGTTTATTTACAGTCCCCACTCCCTTCCCTGTGTTTATTTACAGTCCCCAGTCCATTCCCTGTGTTTATTTACAGTCCCCACTCCCTTCCCTGAGTGTGTTTATTTACAGTCCCTTCCCTGATTGTGTTTATTTACAATCCCCAGTCCCTTCGCTGTGTTTATTTACAGTCCCCAGTCCCTTCCCTGTGTTTATTTACAGTCCCCAGTCCCTTCCCTGTGTTTATTTACAGTCCCCAGTCCCTTCGCTGTGTTTATTTACAGTCCCCAGTCCCTTCCCTGTGTTTATTTACAGTCCCCAGTCCCTTCCCTGATTGTGTTTATTCACAGTCCCCAGTCCATTCCCTGTGTTTATTCACATTCCCCATTCACAGTCCCCAGTCCCTCCCCTGTGTTTATTTATAGTCCCCAGTCCCTTCCCTGTGTTTATTTACAGTCCCCAGTCCCTTCCCTGAGTGTGTTTATTCACAGTCCCCAGTCCCTTCCCTGTGTTTATTTACAGTCCCCAGTCCCTTCCCTGATTGTGTTTATTCACAGTCCCCAGTCCATTCCCTGTGTTTATTCACAGTCCCCACTCCCTTCCCTGTGTTTATTCACAGTCCCCAGTCCCTTCCCTGTGTTTATTTACAGTCCCCAGTCCCTTCCCTGATTGTGTTTATTCACAGTCCCCAGTCCTTTCCCTGTGTTTATTCACAGTCCCCAGTCCATTCCCTGTGTTTATTTACAGTCCCCACTCCCTTCCCTGTGTTTATTTACAGTCCCCAGTCCATTCCCTGTGTTTATTTACAGTCCCCACTCCCTTCCCTGAGTGTGTTTATTTACAGTCCCTTCCCTGATTGTGTTTATTTACAATCCCCAGTCCCTTCCTTGTGTTTATTTACAGTCCCCAGTCCCTTCCTTGTGTTTATTTACAGTCCCCAGTCCCTTCCCTGAGTGTGTTTATTCATAGTCCCCAGTCCATTCCCTGTGTTTATTTACAGTCCCCAGTCCCTTCCCTGTGTTTATTTACAGTCCCCAGTCCCTTCCCTGATTGTGTTTATTCACAGTCCCCAGTCCCTTCCCTGTGTTTATTTACAGTCCCCAGTCCCTTCCCTGTGTTTATTTACAGTCCCCAGTCCCTTCCCTGATTGTGTTTATTTACAGTCCCCAGTCCCTTCCCTGTGTTTATTTACAGTCCCCAGTCCCTTCCCTGTGTTTATTTACAGTCCTCAGTCCCTTCCCTGATTGTGTTTATTTACAGTCCCCAGTCCCTTCCCTGATTGTGTTTATTTACAGTCCTCAGTCCCTTCCCTGATTGTGTTTATTTACAGTCCCCAGTCCCTTCCCTGTGTTTATTTACAGTCCCCAGTCCCTTCCCTGATTGTGTTTATTTACAGTCCCCAGTCCCTTCCCTGTGTTTATTTACAGTCCCCAGTCCCTTCCCTGTGTTTATTTACAGTCCTCAGTCCCTTCCCTGATTGTGTTTATTTACAGTCCCCAGTCCCTTCCCTGATTGTGTTTATTTACAGTCCTCAGTCCCTTCCCTGATTGTGTTTATTTACAGTCCCCAGTCCCTTCCCTGATTGTGTTTATTTACAGTCCCCAGTCCCTTCCCTGATTGTGTTTATTTACAGTCCCCAGTCCCTTCCCTGTGTTTATTTACAGTCCCCAGTCCCTTCCCTGATTGTGTTTATTTACAGTCCCCAGTCCCTTCCCTGATTGTGTTTATTTACAGTCCCCAGTCCCTTCCCTGATTGTGTTTATTTACAGTCCCCAGTCCCTTCCCTGATTGTGTTTATTTACAGTCCCCAGTCCCTTCCCTGATTGTGTTTATTTACAGTCCCCAGTCCCTTCCCTGTGTTTATTTACAGTCCCCAGTCCCTTCCCTGTGTTTATTTACAGTCCTCAGTCCCTTCCCTGTGTTTATTTACAGTCCCCAGTCCCTTCCCTGTGTTTATTTACAGTCCCAAGTCCCTTCCCTGTGCTTATTCACAGTCCCCAGTCCCTTCCCTGTGTTTATTTACAGTCCCCAGTCCCTTCCCTGTGTTTATTTACAGTCCCCAGTCCCTTCCCTGAGTGTGTTTATTTACAGTCCCCAGTCCCTTCCCTGTGTTTATTTACAGTCCCCAGTCCCTTCCCTGTGTTTATTTACAGTCCCCAGTCCCTTCCCTGTGTTTATTTACAGTCCCCAGTCCCTTCCCTGTGTTTATTTACAGTCCCCAGTCCCTTCCCCGAGTGTGTTTATTTACAGTCCCCAGTCCCTTCCCTGATTGTGTTTATTCACAGTCCCCAGTCCCTTCCCTGTGTTTATTTACAGTCCCCAGTCCCTTCCCTGTGTTTATTTACAGTCCCCAGTCCCTTCCCTGTGTTTATTTACAGTCCTCAGTCCCTTCCCTGATTGTGTTTATTTACAGTCCCCAGTCCCTTCCCTGATTGTGTTTATTTACAGTCCTCAGTCCCTTCCCTGATTGTGTTTATTTACAGTCCCCAGTCCCTTCCCTGATTGTGTTTATTTACAGTCCCCAGTCCCTTCCCTGATTGTGTTTATTTACAGTCCCCAGTCCCTTCCCTGTGTTTATTTACAGTCCCCAGTCCCTTCCCTGTGTTTATTTACAGTCCTCAGTCCCTTCCCTGATTGTGTTTATTTACAGTCCCCAGTCCCTTCCCTGATTGTGTTTATTTACAGTCCTCAGTCCCTTCCCTGATTGTGTTTATTTACAGTCCCCAGTCCCTTCCCTGATTGTGTTTATTTACAGTCCCCAGTCCCTTCCCTGATTGTGTTTATTCACAGTCCCCAGTCCCTTCCCTGTGTTTATTTACAGTCCCCAGTCCCTTCCCTGATTGTGTTTATTCACAGTCCCCAGTCCCTTCCCTGTGTTTATTTACAGTCCCCAGTCCCTTCCCTGATTGTGTTTATTTACAGTCCCCAGTCCCTTCCCTGTGTTTATTTACAGTCCCCAGTCCCTTCCCTGTGTTTATTTACAGTCCTCAGTCCCTTCCCTGATTGTGTTTATTTACAGTCCCCAGTCCCTTCCCTGATTGTGTTTATTTACAGTCCCCAGTCCCTTCCCTGATTGTGTTTATTTACAGTCCCCAGTCCCTTCCCTGATTGTGTTTATTTACAGTCCCCAGTCCCTTCCCTGTGTTTATTTACAGTCCCCAGTCCCTTCCCTGTGTTTATTTACAGTCCTCAGTCCCTTCCCTGTGTTTATTTACAGTCCCCAGTCCCTTCCCTGTGTTTATTTACAGTCCCAAGTCCCTTCCCTGTGCTTATTCACAGTCTCCAGTCCCTTCCATGTGTTTATTCACAGTCCCCAGTCCCTTCCCTGTGTTTATTTACAGTCCCCAGTCCCTTCCCTGTGTTTATTTACAGTCCCCAGTCCCTTCCCTGTGTTTATTCACAGTCCCCAGTCCCTTCCCTGTGTTTATTTACAGTCCCCAGTCCCTTCCTTGTGTTTATTTACAGTCCCCAGTCCCTTCCCTGTGTTTATTTACAGTCCCCAGTCCCTTCCCCGAGTGTGTTTATTCACAGTCCCCAGTCCCTTCCCTGTGTTTATTCACTGTCCCCAGTCCCTTCCCTGTGTTTATTTACAGTCCCAAGTCCCTTCCCTGTGTTTATTTACAGTCCCCAGTCCCTTCCCTGAGTGTGTTTATTTACAGTCCCCAGTCCCTTCCCTGTGTTTATTTACAGTCCCCAGTCCCTTCCCTGTGTTTATTTACAGTCCCCAGTCCCTTCCCTGTGTTTATTTACAGTCCCCAGTCCCTTCCCTGTGTTTATTTACAGTCCCCAGTCCCTTCCCCGAGTGTGTTTATTTACAGTCCCCAGTCCCTTCCCTGATTGTGTTTATTCACAGTCCCCAGTCCCTTCCCTGTGTTTATTTACAGTCCCCAGTCCCTTCCCTGTGTTTATTTACAGTCCCCAGTCCCTTCCCTGATTGTGTTTATTTACAGTCCCCAGTCCCTTCCCTGTGTTTATTTACTGTCCCCAGTCCCTTCCCTGTGTTTATTTACAGTCCTCAGTCCCTTCCCTGATTGTGTTTATTTACAGTCCCCAGTCCCTTCCCTGATTGTGTTTATTTACAGTCCTCAGTCCCTTCCCTGATTGTGTTTATTTACAGTCCCCAGTCCCTTCCCTGATTGTGTTTATTTACAGTCCCCAGTCCCTTCCCTGATTGTGTTTATTTACAGTCCCCAGTCCCTTCCCTGATTGTGTTTATTTACAGTCCTCAGTCCCTTCCCTGATTGTGTTTATTTACAGTCCCCAGTCCCTTCCCTGATTTTGTTTATTTACAGTCCCCAGTCCCTTCCCTGATTGTGTTTATTTACAGTCCCCAGTCCCTTCCCTGATTGTGTTTATTCACAGTCCCCAGTCCCTTCCCTGTGTTTATTTACAGTCCCCAGTCCCTTCCCTGATTGTGTTTATTCACAGTCCCCAGTCCCTTCCCTGTGTTTATTTACAGTCCCCAGTCCCTTCCCTGATTGTGTTTATTTACTGTCCCCAGTCCCTTCCCTGATTGTGTTTATTCACTGTCCCCAGTCCCTTCCCTGTGTTTTTTCACAGTCCCCAGTCCCTTCCCTGATTGTGTTTATTTACAGTCCCCAGTCCCTTCCCTGATTGTGTTTATTCACAGTCCCCAGTCCCTTCCCTGTGTTTATTTACAGTCCCCAGTCCCTTCCCTGTGTTTATTTACAGTCCCCAGTCCCTTCCCTGTGTTTATTCACAGTCCCCAGTCCCTTCCCTGTGTTTATTTACAGTCCCCAGTCCCTTCCATGTGTTTATTCACAGTCCCCAGTCCCTTCCCTGATTGTGTTTATTTACAGTCCCCAGTCCCTTCCCTGTGTTTATTTACAGTCCCCAGTCCCTTCCCTGTGTTTATTTACAGTCCCCAGTCCCTTCCCCGAGTGTGTTTATTCACAGTCCCCAGTCCCTTCCCTGTGTTTATTCACAGTCCCCAGTCCCTTCCCTGTGTTTATTTACAGTCCCCAGTCCCTTCCCCGAGTGTGTTTATTTACAGTCCCCAGTCCCTTCCCTGAATGTGTTAATTCAAGGTCCCCAGTCCCTTCCCTGAATGTGTTTATTTACAGTCCCAAGTCCCTTCCCTGTGCTTATTCACAGTCTCCAGTCCCTTCCATGTGTTTATTCACAGTCCCCAGTCCCTTCCCTGTGTTTATTTACAGTCCCCAGTCCCTTCCCTGTGTTTATTTACAGTCCCCAGTCCCTTCCCTGTGTTTATTCACAGTCCCCAGTCCCTTCCCTGTGTTTATTTACAGTCCCCAGTCCCTTCCCTGTGTTTATTTACAGTCCCCAGTCCCTTCCCTGTGTTTATTTACAGTCCCCAGTCCCTTCCCCGAGTGTGTTTATTCACAGTCCCCAGTCCCTTCCCTGTGTTTATTCACTGTCCCCAGTCCCTTCCCTGTGTTTATTTACAGTCCCCAGTCCCTTCCCTGTGTTTATTTACAGTCCCCAGTCCCTTCCATGAGTGTGTTTATTTACAGTCCCCAGTCCCTTCCCTGAGTGTGTTTATTTACAGTCCCCAGTCCCTTCCCTGTGTTTATTTACAGTCCCCAGTCCCTTCCCTGTGTTTATTTACAGTCCCCAGTCCCTTCCCTGTGTTTATTTACAGTCTCCAGTCCCTTCCCTGTGTTTATTTACAGTCCCCAGTCCCTTCCCTGTGTTTATTTACAGTCCCCAGTCCCTTCCCTGTGTTTATTTACAGTCCCCAGTCCCTTCCCTGTGTTTATTTACAGTCCCCAGTCCCTTCCCCGAGTGTGTTTATTTACAGTCCCCAGTCCCTTCCCTGAATGTGTTTATTTACAGTCCCCAGTCCCTTCCCTGAATGTGTTTATTCACAGTCCCCAGTCCCTTCCCTGAGTGTGTTAATTCAAGGTCCCCGGTCCCTTCCTTGTGTTTATCGTCTCGTAGACTCGTCACCCCTTCCATGACCTCCAGCTCTATGTCAGCCTTACTTAACATCAGCAAGCATTACAGGATGGGACGTCACGTCGGTTACTACTGAACACCAAACAGAACAGGGCTGCTGCTGGGGGGGACATGCAGGAGGGTGACATGATTGTGGTGATGTTGTGGGGCAGGATGTTACATCATGCAGCCTGGAGATTCACTCAGAAAGAAGTTCAAATTGAGCCAGTCAGGTTGTCCAGGTGTCATCTGAGCTCAGATAGCTTGAATGATGGAGTCAAACAGAGAGATGCTGTTAAAGTGAATGTTTTTCTTATTGTTTAGAGATGCGTTGTGAGGCTGACTGAGTGGAAGTCTCTTAGTGACTCCAGGCACAGAGAATCTGTCACATTCTGTGGCTCGGAGGAAAATTACAAAGTCATTTATTTAGAAACTGTCAGATGTGTCACAGCTGTTTCTATTTGCGAAAACACTACTTTTCAAACTGCCAGGGACAAACACATAAGAACAAGCCCCGACTCATAGTTTGCACTGTTTATGAAACACCAGACTTAGAAAGAAATCAAAACACTGTAGTCTGCTGTGTCAGCAGAGAGAGAGAGAGGGACAGTACAAAACACAGTGGGGGGTAGTGAGACACTGTGCAGCTGGCCCAGGCTTGGCCCAGGCTTGGCCCAGGCTTGGCACAGGCTTGGCCCAGGCTTGGCACAGGCTTGGCCCAGGCTTGGCACAGGCTTGGCCCAGGCTTGGCCCAGGCTTGGCACAGGCTTGGCCCAGGCTTGGCACAGGCTTGGCCCAGGCTTGGCACAGGCTTGGCACAGGCTTGGCACAGGCTTGGCACAGGGGGCAGCGTTGTATGAGGAGAAGTGGATTAGTGTAACGCCTGTTGCCCATAGAGAGAATAAGGTAGAGGCAGGCCAGAATAATGTAGGTTCACTGAGAAGAGAGCAGAGCTATATGAGCTCTGTCAGATGAGAAGCACACACACGCACACGCACATGCACACGCACACACACACACACACACACACACACACACACACACACACACACACACACACATAATTTCATGCATGCTCAACGTGTGTGTGGGAACCAGCTGTGCAGCCCCACCCAGTAACCACTCTCAGCTGGACAAATGACCGATCAACCAGCCCCTCAACCTTCACATCTCACTACAGAAACCTAACCAGGTGGGAGGAAGAGGAGGGAGACAGATATTGGTATATTCAAGCCATTCTGACAGAGAAACAGACAGTAGCCTAGCTGTGTTCTAAAGCACTAACCCATATGAGATTCCCTCAGACGGCAAGTTCCCTCTTCAGAGCAGCAAATCACTTACATAAGTTTGTGCTGAAGAAAGTAACAGCTGTTTTCAAGCCCAGCCAACAGATGTGGCGGTAGATTTAGCCTATGGGAAATCCAGTAAGGCTGTCTACTCTGTGCCAAAAACTGAGATTCAGCTAGTCGTGTTTAACACGAGCTGACAGGCTTCTCCCTTCTCATCTCTTGACCGTGTGGGAACAGGAAATCCAATCTGTCTGATACATCTGTAACCCTTGATTGTTACTGCAGCAGTCCTGTGTGTGTGTGTGTGTGTGTGTGTGTGTGTGTGTGTGTGTGTGTGTGTGTGTGTGTGTGTGTGTGTGTGTGTGTGTGTGTGTGTGTGTGTGTGTGTGTGTGTGTGTGTGTGTGTGTGTGTGTGTGTGTGTGTGTGTGTGTGTGTGTGTGCGTGCGTTTGGATGTGTGTGTGTCGATTCCTTGCCTGGTGATTGGAGTTTCCATTTCATTTCGGGATTACCTGCTGAGTGGGAGAATTGAGTTTGGAGTACTCAAACAGACAGACAGAAAGAGAGAGTTCCTGGTTGTAGCCCCCAGAAATCCTGGTTGTAGCCCCCAGAAATCCTGGTTGTAACCCCCAGAGATCCTGGTTGTAACCCCCAGAGATCCTGGTTGTAGCCCCCAGAGATCCTGGTTGTAGCCCCCAGAGATCCAGGTTGTAGCCCCCAGAGCACCTGGTTGTAACCCCCAGAGATCCTGGTTGTAGCCCCAGAGCTCCAGGTTGTAGCCCCCAGAGCACCTGGTTGTAACCCCCAGAGATCCTGGTTGTAGCCCCAAGATATCCAGGTTGTAGCCCCCAGAGCACCTGGTTGTAACCCCCAGAGATCCTGGTTGTAGCCCCAGAGCTCCAGGTTGTAGCCCCCAGAGCACCTGGTTGTAACCCCCAGAGATCCTGGTTGTAGCCCCAGAGCTCCAGGTTGTAGCCCCCAGAGCACCTGGCTGTAACCCCCAGAGATCCTGGTTGTAGCCCCAGAGCTCCAGGTTGTAGCCCCAAGAGCACCTGGTTGTAACCCCCAGAGATCCTGGTTGTAGCCCCAGAGCTCCAGGTTGTAGCCCCCAGAGCACCTGCTTGTAGCCCCCAGAGATCCTGGTTGTAGCCCCACAGCTCCAGGTTGTAGCCCCCAGAGCACCTGGTTGTAGCCCCCAGAGATCCTGGTTGTAGCCCCCAGAGATCCTGGTTGTAGCCCCAGAGCACCTGGCTGTAGCCCCCAGAGCACCTGGTTGTAGCCCCCAGAGCACCTGGTGTTAGCCCCCAGAGCACCTGGTTGTAGCCCCCAGAGCACCTGGTTGTAGCCCCCAGAGCACCTGGTTGTAGCCCCCAGAGCACCTGGTTGTAGCCCCCAGAGATCCTGGTTGTAGCCCCAGAGCACCTGGTTGTAACCCCCAGAGCACCTGGTTGTAGCCCCCACAGCACCTGGTTGTAGCCCCCAGAGCACCTGGTTGTAGCCCCCAGAGCACCTGCTTGTAGCCCCCAGAGATCCTGGTTGTAGCCCCCAGAGATCCTGGTTGTAGCCCCAGAGCACCTGGTTGTAGCCCCCAGAGCACCTGGTTGTAGCCCCCAGAGCACCTGGTTGTAGCCCCCAGAGATCCTGGTTGTAGCCCCCAGAGATCCTGGTTGTAGCCCCCAGAGCACCTGGTTGTAGCCCCCAGAGATCCTGGTTGTAGCCCCCAGAGATCCTGGTTGTAGCCCCCAGAGCACCTGGTTGTAACCCCCAGAGCACCTGGTTGTAGCCCCCACATTAGCCTATGTCATGATCTCCTGTACAGAAGTAGCATGAGGCTGTCCTATCCTATGGAGTGGCTCCTCAGAGAGAGAGAGATGGATTGGGTGTGATCAAGCAGAGATAAGTGAGTACAGACAGTAACTCTCCTTCTTTAGTCCTTTTACGCCACGTAACCGTAGGGATGTGGTGTTGCTATGAGTGATACTCATCTGGGATGACTGGTCCATCTCTGGAAGCTTTACAGGAAACTGACTCACCACATGATCAGAGAGCCATGCCTGGAACCAGTGGTGGAGAAACACAGTGAGGGGTAGACAGCTAGAAATAGACAATGAGTCATTTTTTTCCTATCAAGTGTAGTAAGGGCTCAATCAGTGCCCAGGTTATATCTGCCTGTTTGAGGCTTGACCATAGCATATGACATTGTTCTGGCTTGCACTGAGGTGTGTGTGTGTGTGTGTGTGTGTGTGTGTGTGTGTGTGTGTGTGTGTGTGTGTGTGTGTGTGTGTGTGTGTGTGTGTGTGTGTGTGTGTGTGTGTGTGTGTGTGTGTGCCTCCCTGGGGAGTCTCTTGGTCCAACTTTTAGCACTAATGGGAGAGAGGTGTGAGAGGTCCAGTGTTCCCTAGTGAGAGAACGGGACTGAGAAACAGAGATGTAGAGAGAGCCAGGGACTAGATGAGCTGGTGGACAGTGTCAGTGGAGGGTGTCACCCACTGGGAATGGCTCTCTTTCCAACTGTTTCTCACTGAGCACAGCCAGCTGGGTGAAAGATCTAGAGATCTGGGTATGGGACATAGGATATGGTTGGATTGGACTGCAGAAAATAACGTTGGCAGAGCTTGACCTCTGACTATCCATTCTCCATCCCTCTACTGTGCCGTGTTTCTAACCACTCAGGAACGATGCTATTCTGCACATGGATAGAATGGGAACACATCAACTCACAGTTGATTTCATTGGAAATAATGTGGATGGACAGCATACATATCTTGCGTTGGGCACACATCACACACACATGCCTGGTATACATGCACACACACACACACATCACACACACATGCCTGGTATACACGCACACACACACACACACACACACACACCACAGTACAATAGGTCCCCTGAAGCGCTGGTGACGAACGACTGTATCTGGCTCAGTTTGTGTTGTATCCATCCTAGAGAATGTGCATCTATCCCGTAATGAACATAATAGTTGCCATGACAAAGTCAGCCTTTCAATAACAAGGGTTGGTAGATCCGAGCAGCGTTTGAATAGATATGATAATCACCAGGACTGTTTCCCCTCGGGGCACTGAGATGATCTACATCTGACATGTCTGTTAACAGGATGTAGATGATTTGATGTATGTTTACGTGAGCACAAACTGCATGGTCGTAGAGGGGGGTTGAGGCCATGCTGCAAGAGGGAAGCTGAATGGATGACCCGGCACACTGCACACGAGCAGGTGGCACGTCCAGCCCTCACTCTCACCCTCACTATTTTTTTCATTATTTATCCCCCAGACCCCCTCCTCTCCTACCAGCAACCCTAAAAAACAGAATTGTTAAGCAAAGCGGCTTGTCATGACTCGATTTGAATTTGAATGCCTTTTTTTGTTGGTAATTTGAAAGGAGCCCAAGCGAGTTTACATATTCCCACTGGAACTGTATGCAGAAAGCCAAAGTGGAAGCAACGTCTACCCAGAAGAACCCCAGGCACAGCTAATGGTTTCAGACATTTGGAAAATATATAAATAATAAAACTATATTGCTGCAAGAAATCAGCGGTGGCAGGGAAACAGATGAATGGCCAGGCATGTTCGCGTCAGTCACATTAGCTTGGTGTCCGTCGCCTGATTACATTTGCGTCTCGTCTATTTTTCACACACCACTCCCCCAAGGAATCTGGACAGCCCTTAGATCTACTGGAGGTTTGTCAGAAAGGCAGCAGCCCTCCTCCCCCCCTTTCTCTCCATCCCAATCTCTTTCTCTTGCATAATAGGCATTTTTTAAATGCTAAACGCAGTGAGTACATTCAACTCCCCAGTACACGAAAACCTGTATTCTCCCTTTGCTGTCTCTCTCTACCTTTCTCTTTCCATCCCTCTCTCTCTCTCTCTCTCTCTCTCTCTCTCTCTCTCTCTCTCGCTTTCTCTCTCTCTCTCTCTCTCTATATATATTTCTCTCTCTCTCTTTCTCTCTCTCTCTCTCTCTCTCTCTCTCTCTCTCTCTTCTTTCTCTCTCTCGCGTTCTCTCTTCCTCCTCTGTAGTCCATCCCATTAATATTCTCTATGTTGAGATGAGACTGTACTGCTGAGGGTTGGAGAGAGGCAGAAGAGTAATATGAAAACAAAGTGGCCTCCCATAGGGCCCAAATACAAATATTAGCACATGAATGTCTGGCTGGCTGGGTGGGTGTGTGTTTCTGAATCCTCCTGCTCGCCAGAGATTACTTTTATTTTAATATTCTTACATGCGATGAGCTTCAACTTCAGAAACATTTACCTCTAGAGTAAAGAGGCTTAATATGCAGTACCAGTCAAAAGTTTGGACACACCTACTCATTCCAGGGTTTTTCTTTATTTATGCTATTTTCAACATTGCAGAATAATAGTGAAGACATCAAAACTACGAAATAATGTGGAATCCTATGGAATCATGTAGTAACCAAAAAAGGGTTCAACAAATCTAAATATATTTTATATTTGATATTCTTCAAAGTGGTCACCATTTGCCTTGATGACAGCTTTGCACACCCTTGGCATTCTCTCAACCAGCTTCATGAGGTAGTCACCTGGAATGCAGGTGTGCGTTGTGGAATTTATTTTCTTCTTAATACGCTAGAGCCAATCAGTTGTGTTGTGACAAGGTAGGGGTGGTATACAGAAGATAGCCCTATTTGGTAAAAGACAAAGTCCATATTATGGCAAGAACAGCTCAAATAAGCAAAGAGTAATGCCAGTCCATCATTACTTTAAGACATGAAGGTCAGTCAATCTGGAAAATTTCAAGAACTTTGAGAGTTTCTTCAAGTGTAGTCGCAAAAAAGCATCAAGCGCTATGATGAAACTGTCTCTCATGAGGACCGCCACAGGAAAGGAAGACGCAGAGTTACCTCTGCTGCAGAGGATAAGTTTATTAGAGTTACCAGCCTCAGAAATTGCAGCCCAAATAAATGCTTCACAGAGTTCAAGTAACAGACACATCTCAACATCAACTTTTCAGAGGAGACTGGATGAATCATGCCTTCATGGTTGAATTGCAGAAAAGAAACCACTACTAAAGGACACCAATAAGAATAAGAGATTTGCTTGGGCCAAGAGACACAAGCAATGGACATTAGACTGGTGGAAATCTGACCTTTGGTCTGATGAGTCCAAATTTGAGATTTTTGGTTCCAACCACCGTGTCTTTGTGAGAAACAGAATAGGTGAATGGATTATCTCTGTATGTGTGGTTCCCACGGTGAAGCATGGAAGAGGAGGTGTGATGGTGTGGGGGTGTTTTGAGTGATTTATTTAGAATTCAAGGCACACTTAACCAGCATGGCTACCACAGTATTCTGAAGCAATACGCCATCCCATCCGGTTTGCGCTCAGTGGGACTATCATTTGTTTTTCAACAGGACAATGACCCAACACACCTCCAGGCTGTGTAAGGGCTATTTGACCAAGATGGATAGTGATGGAGTGCGGCATCAGATGACCTGGCCAGCACAATCACCCGACCTCAACCCAATTGAGATGGTTTGGGATGAGTTGGACCGCAGAGTGAAGGAAAAGCAGCCAACAAGTGCTCAGCATACGTAGGAACTTCTTCAAGACTGTTGGAAAACCATTCCAGGTGAAGCTGGTTAAGAGAATGCCAAGAGTGTGCAAAGCTGTCATCAAGGCAAAAGGGTGGCTATTTTGAAGAATCTAAAATCTAAACTATATTTAGATTTGTTTAACACTTCTTCTGGTTAGTACATGATTCCATATGTGTTGTTTAATAGTGTTGATGTCTCCACTAATATTCTACAATGCAGAAAATAGTACAAATAAAGAAAAACCTAGAAATGAGTAGGTGTGTCAACTTTCGACCGGTAGTGTATCTTTCGACGGGGTTATGTAAGAGTGCTCTCCTCTGCTCTCCTTTGTGTGTTTGAGACTCTATTTACCTAATGAACAAAAACTCTCTCGGCGAAACTTTCCGTTCAATCCAGTTTGTGAAGCAGCCTGATGATGATCACGCATCGTTGAGGCTGGGACAGCAGACAGGTGTAGAGGCTCTGAGCCAGAGATGGCGTCGCGCTCTCTTTACACTGCAATGGCAGGAGGAGGATTGAGGAGGACGAGGTTCAGTAAAACTGTACACATGCTATATATCACCATATCAAAGGAACACAGCTGCTGCCTACTGTCCTTGAAGTTACCTACTGCAGTTGATGGTTGATGCTATTTCCAGGAATCTGCTCAGATTCACAAGCAAAGAAGAAGAATTACTCATCCACCCACTGCCTTTCTGAGAACTTGGAGGGGCACGGAAGGCCAAGCAGTGGTATTTGGCAACTGCTGCTACAGAACTATGCCTTTAGAACGAAGAGCAGCAAGGCCTCTTTTTTATTTATTTATACAATATATTCCTGCTCCAAACAAAAGAGGGAAATAACCATTTCTCCTGGATGAAAAGACTCATTAAGTTGAGAAACAGTTTGAGTTCTGTTTGTTTGTTATGTTTGATTCTCAGGAATGACGTGTTGGAAGACTGGCAGAATCATATATCTTGCCCACCGCTTTGATTGAACCTCGTGCGCCAAAGGTGATGTTGTTCAAGTAATCATTCTGACAATTACACACGTTTCATTAATGAGCAAATGAATTGTATGCGCTGGCAGGGGGCCAGCCATTCCAGATCCAGGCATCGGTCACCTATTCACTCCCCCAGAAGAAGTGTTTAATCTATTGTTGAATGAAACAGTGAGGGAGGTGGAGGGGATAGTATAGAATGCGAGTAATCTCGGACAAAACGTTGATGAGCTATTAAGATCAGGTATTGTGGCAGCGCTATGCACACTTGCAGACTTGTTATTAGAGAGCTGACTTGTGTTTTTCTTTCTTGTGGATAAATCATTTTGTGGTATTCAGAGATTTCCTGAATCCATAATAAGGGTGACATTGTGGCCTTCGTAAGCTGATTTGGCGCAGAGCGATAGCTACAGTCACATTTGTCAGCTAGCAGAGACGACATGGTGGAGTAATGCTGCCTGTCTGTAACTGCTGTAGCTGTGCAGTCTTATTGCTCAATATCTGCCATTACAAATCATTACCACAGGGATCAAGCTTAGTGCTTAATCCTTGACAGGCCCTCGCACTATATCCTCGCTTGTGTGTTCACACTGAGGCGAGGCAAGGAGCCCTGGGCGAGGCAAACTAGCTCCCACACATTATAGAAGGCACCTCGAATACACCCAAAGATGCAGATGAACTGGTAATGAATTCTTTAGAGTTAAAAATGCAGTGTTGGACAGGGGTCACAGAGACTTTGACCTATGAGCTCAACCAACTCTGCTCAAGTTGTTTTTATTTGCATTCTGGGTCTGAAAACGGCCTTATCTCTTGTCCAGAAGCACAGTGGAGGGATTGAAACCGAACAATTAGCTAACAAAGAAACATTAACACGGCGGAAAGATGTTTATCGCTAACAAACTAGTCCCCATTGACAATAGAAATGCCTTATCTTCTCTTCTAATTAGATGCTAATATATGCTGATGAATAATCCTGTTCAGAGGTTGTTAAAGGACAATTAGTTAGAGTTTGGCTTTACCGCCCTTCACTACACCATCAATTACGTCAACACAATCCAGCACTGGACAGCTCATCAACTGATAAAGATGCCATGCAGAGATTTATACACTATGACCGAGGAGCATGTAATCTCTCTACACGAGATGTAATTACCAGCCATGCAATTACACTGTGACAGACACACTGACACTAATGAAGGAGATTAACTGTCATTACTATGGCCTGTCTATCTGGATTCAGCATGCCTGTCACACTCAGGGACCGAGAGAACTACTCAAACCCTTTTATATCCCCTTCCTGCTGTCTTTCTACTACTCACCTGCCTAGTTTATGCTTTCCTAGTTTCCTCCCCCTCTTCCTCCTGCTCCTCCTCCTGGGTTCTAAGGCACCCGCATCTCAGTGCTAGAGGCGTCACTATAGACCCTGGTTCGATCCCGGGCTGTATCACAACCGGCCGTGAACAGGAGTCTCATAGGGCGGTGCCAAATTGGCATAGCGTTGCCCGGGTTAGGGGAGGATTCGGCGGGGTAGGCCGTCATTGTAAAATAAGAATTTGTTCTTAACTGACTTTCCTAGTTAACTAAAGGTTCAATATAAATCAAATATAAAACCTCTTCAAATGCTCTGCCCACTTTTACTCCTCCTCTTCCTGCTCCTGCTCCTCCACCTCCACGGCAACCAATAAAACCAGAAGCAATGATAGAAAAGAGCAAATACGCTGAGCTATCCAACCAGGACCAAGACTACTACTAGTACACAGTCATACCAGGCTAACAGTGTATCAAACCCTGTAATACAGTATATTCCCCAGGAGGTTGCCTTATTCAGTGCTCATTAGCATGAGTGACAGAGCTTTGCTGTAGTGAGCATGTTTTGGCAGGATCTGCACCACTGTGGTGTTGTATACTGCGTAAGCAGTGTGGTAGGAGGATGGGGGGATGAGGGGCAGAGAGAAGGAGCAATAGAAAATCCTGGTGATATAGGGTCAGAAATACACACTGGATGACTAGGTAGTCCTATCTATGTCCTCTGTCATGGGATTTAATACACACCGTGGTGAGGACCATTAGACTAGTGTGATAAAGCATCAATGTCCTGGGCAAGATTAGGACTCTCCTGTGTCTTTATCAGCACGTCTCTGACATGTGTATATGTTAGTAGTCATCTCTAGCACATTGAAATACACAGGAGTGAAACATGGCCGCAGGACCGGTGTCTCTGTCCCATCGGTAGCAGTAACACATAACCACCTCAGGGGGGAGAGAAACTCCATGCCTGGGAATTGACTTGTGCCATTCCGGGGAAGATTATTTTTGGAAAGAAAAAATGCCACTTTATCAATCAATCAAATGGGCTCCGGAGCTCGGGCCGCCCATTGGCCCACCATGGGTTCATTAAATCCCCACTCGACAGCGAGGGGCCCCAGAGCCTGAGTCACACCGGAGCCCCCATCCATCATTTAAGCACTCAATTACCCCTGCATTAATCACAGCCACAGCCCAGCCTCAGCTACACAATCACAATAATTTGCAATTTACATGTTAATCTGTTGGCATGGACGTCCAGACCCATTGTCTTCCTATTGACTGGTCCAGCCAGGACTCCTGGAATCTGCAGACTAACCCCATCACCCTCTCTCTTGTTCTCCCTCTCTCTCTCGTTCTCTCTCTGTCTCTCTCTCTCTCTCCTCACCAACTCTCTCTCTCACCACTCCCCTTATCATTGTGTGGGTTTTCTGAGTACTCGAAGGGGACCGCTCTCTCTCGCCATCTCTCTCTCTCTCTCTCACACACACTCATAAACGCGCACACACACTCACTTTACTTACTGCTACACTTTCTGGGTGGCAGTTGTTAATGTACTGCGATAAGGAGAGCAAATGAACAAAGCGAATTAAAAAGAAAGGACAGTCAATTTGACACGTTTCCTTTTGTTTTCTCTCCCTTTGGATCGTTGTGACAAAAACAAGGACAGGCTCTTTTTTAAACTCTCAGATGGGAATTTGCCAGCTCAGTGATTCCATCCCTCATGTTGTGGTAGATTGTACTGTTGCTTGTATAAGCTTGCTTCTTCGCCTCCTGTTTTTGTTTTGGATTCCTTTTCACTGGCCTTGTTAATTGCCTGCTTTGTCTTTATCTGTACGGGTGATTGGTGTTAAATTACTTGTTATTGGATCGCTCTGTCACTACCTGTTCCAGAGGAACTAATTTCCACTGTTCATTTAGTTACAGTAGACACTGTCCTCTCCTGCTCAATCTACCAAACTGCCCCTT